>NC_047161.1:579317-581817 GCF_009819705.1 Hippoglossus hippoglossus
AAGAGAGAGAGAGGAGGGGAAGAGAGAGGAAGAGAGGAAGAGGAAGAGGACTGGGGTGAGTCTGCAAGGGGGAGGAGGGGAGGAGAGGAAGAGAGGAGGAGAGGAAGAGAGAGAGAGGAAGAGGAAGAGGACTGGGGTGAGTCTGCAAGGGGGAGGAGGGGAGGAGAGGAAGAGAGGAGGAGAGGAAGAGAGAGAGAGAGGAAGAGGAAGAGGACTGGGGTGAGTCTGCAAGGGGGAGGAGGGGAGGAGAGGAGGGGAGGAGAGAGGAGAGAGGAGGAAGAGAGGAGAGGAGGGGAAGAGAGGAGGAAGAGAGGAGGAAGAGAGAGGAAGAGAGGAGGAAGAGAGGAGGAGAGGAAGAGAGGAAGAGGACTGGGGTGAGTCTGCAAGGGGGAGGAGGGGAGGAGGGGAGAGGAAGAGAGGAGGAAGAGAGGAGGAAGAGAGAGGAAGAGAGGAGGAAGAGAGGAGGAGAGGAGGAGGAAGAGAGGAAGAGGACTGGGGTGAGTCTGCAAGGGGGAGGAGGGGAGGGGGGGAGAGGAAGAGAGGAGGGGAAGAGAGAGGAAGAGAGGAGAGGAGGGGAGGAGAGAGGAAGAGAGGAGGAAGAGAGGAGGAGAGGAAGAGGACTGGGGTGAGTCTGCAAGGGGGAGGAGGGGAGAGGAGGAGAGGAGGAGGGGAGGAGAGGAGAGGAAGAGAGGAGGAGGAGAGGAGAGGAGGGGAAGAGAGAGGAAGAGAGGAGGAAGAGAGGAGGAGAGGAAGAGGACTGGGGTGAGTCTGCAAGGGGGAGGAGGGGAGAGGAGGAGAGGAGGAGGGGAGGAGAGGAGAGGAAGAGAGGAGGAGAGGAGGGGAGGAGAGAGGAGGAAGAGAGAGGAAGAGAGGAGGAAGAGAGGAGAGAGGAAGAGGACTGGGGTGAGTCTGCAAGGGGGAGGAGGAAGAGAGGAAGAGGGAGGAAGAGAGGAGAGGAGGGGAAGAGAGAGGAAGAGAGGAGAGGAGGGGAGGAGAGAGGAGGAAGAGAGGAGAGGAGGGGAAGAAGACTGGGGTGAGTCTGCAAGGGGGAGGAGGGGAGGAGGAGGGGAGGAGAGGAAGAGAGGAGGAGGGGAGGAGAGGAAGAGAGGAGGAGGGGAAGAGAGAGGAAGAGAGGAGGAAGAGAGGAGGAGAGGAAGAGGACTGGGGTGAGTCTGCAAGGTGGAGGAGGGGGAGGGGAGAGGAGGGGAAGAGAGAGGAAGAGAGGAGGGGAGGAGGGGAGGAGAGAGGAGGAAGAGAGAGGAAGAGAGGAGGAAGAGAGGAGGAGAGGAAGAGGACTGGGGTGAGTCTGCAAGGGGTAGGAGGAAGAGAGGAAGAGAGGAGGAAGAGAGGAGAGGAGGGGAAGAGAGAGGAAGAGAGGAGAGGAGGGGAGGAGAGAGGAGGAAGAGAGGAGAGGATGGGAAGAGAGGAGGAGAGGAAGAAGACTGGGGTGAGTCTGCAAGGGGGAGGAGGGGAGGAGGAGGGGAGGAGAGGAAGAGAGGAGGAGGGGAGGAGAGGAAGAGAGGAGGAGGGGAAGAGAGAGGAAGAGAGGAGGAGGAGAGGAAGAGGACTGGGGTGAGTCTGCAAGGGGGAGGAGGGGAGGAGGAGGGGAGAGGAGGAAGAGAGGAGGAGGGGAGGAGAGGAAGAGAGGAAGAGGGGAGGAGAGGAGAGGAGGAGAGGAGGAGGGGAGGAGAGGAAGAGAGGAAGAGGACTGGGGTGAGTCTGCAAGGGGGAGGAGGGGAGGGGAGGAGAGGAGAGGAAGAGAGGAGGAGAGGAGGGGAGGAGAGGAAGAGGACTGGGGTGAGTCTGCAAGGGGGAGGGGAGGAGGAAGAGAGGAGGAAGAGAGGAGAGGAGGGGAGGGGAGAGGAAGAGAGGAGGGGAGGGGAGGGGAGGAGGAGGAGAGAAAGAGGAAGAGGACTGGGGTGAGTCTACAAGGGGCTGAGAGGAGGAAGAGGAGGAGGGGAGAGGAGAGGAAGAGAGGAGGAGGGGAGAGGAAGAGAGGAAAAGAGGGGGGCACTGGAGGAGGAGATGAGAGGATAGGAGAGGAGGAGAGTGGAGGATGGGAGGGGAGGAGAAGAGGGGAGAGGAGAAGCCGGGGCTGAACCAACATCTTTTAAAAGTTTTACACACAAGGTTTTTAAGTGGGGGGGGTGTGTGTATGTGTGTGTGTGTTCAGGGGAGTCGCTCATCGGTTCACTGCCTCGCAGCAGCAGCAGCAGCAGCAGGAGCAGCACATGTTGCTGTTCTGTATTTGTTGAAACTTGAATAACAAGTCGGGACTGATTTGCATTTTCAGAGGTGGAATGTGACAAATGTCTGTCTTAGTTTGTCTTCTTCACGGCTCACGTGTTTATTAAATCCTGTTTCTCGTCAGATGCCTGCCTGTACCAGTGCGAGAACATGGAGGAGGGGGAGGACGCCGACTTCACCCGAGGGCGGAAATATCAGACGACGGTACGACGAACAAAACTCCACCTTCACACAGTTCACAGGTGCTGAGGTT
>NC_047161.1:586817-626817 GCF_009819705.1 Hippoglossus hippoglossus
GGGAAAGAGGTGAGGAAGAGGAGGAGTAATACGACCTATCAATCACTTCTTCTTTAATGAGTCTCTCCACATCTGGAACACATCTCCAACAAAGAACATCTGGAAAAACTATAGAAGTCTGAAACTTCTTGTTAGAAAATCAAACATACACAAAGTCACATCAAGTTTAGGAAATTCCAAACACAATCACGTGTCATTTCAAAGAGGAATTTCATTATTAAGTGTTTGTGTTTTATTGACTGTGTTGTTTCTCAGGGCAGCGACTCAGCGAGTAACAAGCGAGCCGTCTGTGTCATGGCTGTTCTGCTCTTCATGACCTTCAGCTTCGGACCCGTCAGGTGCTCACTACACACACTTTGTCTTTCAGGAGGAAATGTCTTCTGGGGTTTCACATTTTGTACATTTTCTTCAGTGTTTTTATTTTGAATTTTTTCATTTTGATAATTCACACGTAGACGCAGTTAAATCCCCTCTTTGGTCAGGGAAGAGACCCAAATCCATCAAATCCATCAAATCAATCAAAAATAATTTCTGAAGAATATGAACCAGTACGTCCAGAAAAAAATCCAAAATGTGTAACACATAAAACATTGTGTGACTGTGCTGACACCGATTGTTGTCCCAATGATGTAAATGAAATTGGACGACACTTCTCCTCTGTACAACAATGAAGCTAAAATATCTCGGATATGAACGCTGCCGTCTTGTGAGCAAGAAGCTTCGTCCATCTGTGGTTCGTGGCGTCTCACTGTGCTGGTCCTCGTCTCTGCAGCATCACGGACAGGAAGCTGTCGACGGGTCCACAGGACAGTGTGGTGTGGTATACGGGACGACAGCTGCTGGAGATCGAGCAACAGCGACCGCCGCCGCCGCCGCGGCAGGCGAGGGCGGCGTCTCAGCCTCCGAGCAGAGAAGAGGACAAGACGGAGACGGAGGAGGACGGAGCGGAGGCGGAGAGATTTGTTGCAGAGTCGTATCCTTTCAGGTGAGAAAAACTCTGAACTCTACGTTAAAGTAAGTCGATTTAAATTCAGCTGCAGAATCAGATTTTAACGTGTGTGTGTGTGTGTGTGTGTGTGTGTGTGTGTGTGTGTGTGTGTGTGTGTGTGTGTGTGTGTGTGTGTGTGTGTGTGTGTGTGTGTGTGTGTGTGTGTGTGTGTGTGTGTGTGTGTGTGTGTGTGTGTCACAGGAACCTGAGCGACGTCTTCAGCGACATGAAGGACCTGGTCCTTCAGGACATCGATCGTTACTTCACCTCCTCCGACTGTCGACAGTTCAATCGCTCCGAGTCCCTGAGGTTCAAACACTTTGTTGACTCATCAACGTAGAATCCGTTTATTGCTCAGCTGGTTCCTCTGACTCTCCTGTGACGTGTTGTCAGGTTGGCAGACGAGCTGAGAGGTTGGGTTCATCGACATCAGATCGACAGGAAGAAATCTGGAGGAAAACCAAAGATTGCCAAGAAGGCCAAGATCGCCCAGGTAGTGACACAGCTCCTCTTCTTCACCTTCATCTTCTTCTTCTTCGGAAATGAACAAATCAGTTTTTGTGTTCCAGAAAGCTCAGCTGAGGAAGACGAACTTCTCCAGATATCTGCCGATTCAGACTCATCGCTCCCTCGAGAGGTACGAGACTCGTCACATGGAAACCTTCAGTCCTGAATCCTCGTGTTGGATCTGCTGCTCCTCAGTCACGTGTGATTCTTTCAGTGCTCAGAAAAATCATCAATAAGCAAAAGAAAATTCTATTTCCTCTTCAAACCGTATTTCCTCTTCCACAGTTTGGGAAGTTCTATGATGTCAAATCTATTTATTACAGTTACTGATACATTTTCATTTGTCTTTAAATCACATTTAAAACAACAAACTCTTCATCTTCAAAACCAGAAATAATCAGCTGATGTCGATTTGAAGGAAACACGACGGTTTGACCAGTGTTTCAGGAAGTGATGACCTCTGACCCCTTTTGTCTCTGCAGTCAGCTGCAGGTTCTTCCTGGTCCTGAGGTCACGTACAGCGACTTCCTGGACGCCATCGACCGCAGAGAGGACACTTTCTACGTGGTCTCATTCCGACGGGTACGACCACACGTTGCTCACAGGGCTGCTTTTCTTTCTTTGCTCCAATCCCATGATGCAGTTTGTCTCACGCAGCATTTAGACCATAGACTGTAAATAACAACGGACGTAGCCAATGCTGAAGAGCCTCAAACGTCTTCTCTCTAAACATGGAAACCGTGTGAGTGACAGCGAGAACAGTCCTGAATGTGTCCTCTGTCGCCCCCTACAGGACCACCTGCTGTTACCGGCCATCAGCCACAATAAAACCAGCCGACCCAAAATGTCTCTGGTGATGCCGGCGATGTCCGTTAACGGTGAGTAGCGATCTGTGGTTTCTACACAGTGATGCTGTCGAGGACCAATCCGCGGAAAAAAAACCAAAACTGATAATTAATCTATTTTTAAAATTATTATTAAACATTTTCTTTGAGATCCGCTTCATTATGAATATGATGCCTGCTTCTGTTACGCCCCCTACTGGCTGCAGGACATCGTTGAAACATGAGCTTGTTTAAATGGATCTAAAATAAAAACCTTAATATTTTGAACATTAATTATTTTTGCAGCAGAAAGCTGAAGCCTTTTTCTTCCACCCACAACATGTTTAAATAACTTATGAAGAGTTGAGAGTTCTTCAGTTGATGTTTCTGTATTTATAATCTTTAGGATCAATGTTCTGTATGTTTTTACTGATGACATTTTTTAAAAATATTTTTTAAACTAATAGTTTTAGTACTTTTATGATTTATTGTGGTTTATTGACTCACAGAATCTTTTAGCTGAGGTTTCACAGATTTTAAAGATATGAAGCATTTCAAGATTCTCCAAGAAAATAAATCCCAGGAAGTAGAAATCCCAGCGTAGATCCTGGAGGAGCGTTTCTGCTGCAGAGTCCAAAGATCGAGAAGCAGATTTTAATTTACCATAAACATGACGACATCATGAATGACGTGTGTTACAGCTGAGTCCAGAGACGTCACGACACGACATGAAAACAGTTCGAAACTTCACCGATAAACAAAACATGTCTTTATTGTTTCAGAGAGTCTGTATAACACGTCCCAAGGCTACGAGATGATGATGCAGGTCGACTGTGAGGTCATGGACACTCGGATCGTCCCCATCAAGTCCTCCGCCGTCCCGCCGTCTCTCCGCGACCCGCCACCGCCCCCCCCCTCCTCCCACCACAACCCTCACCACCATCACCACGGCAACCACACCTCGCTCAGAGGACGCCATCACCCGTCCTCCTCGCCAACGTCTCCGAGGCAACCGTTGCCTGCCCGCCGGCGGACAGCTGAATATTTAATCAGCCAATCAGAGGGGGTCTAAGGGGGTGTCGCCATAGTGATGGTACACAAAGAGGCGACGGACGGTGGAAAACATGGAGGAGGAAAACCCTCATTGTTTTTGAAAATCACTTTATTGCTTAACACGAGTAACTTTTCTCTTCTTTTCCAAACAACTCTTTTCCTGCAGGAAACAGAAAAAACTAGAAAGTTTAGATCCTGTCGACTCGTCTTTAAACTCCTGTCGAAGAAAACGTCCTAATATATAAAATATATTGTAAAAATGAAAATCTCCCAGCAGCAGCCTGCACTTAGACAAAGTGCTGCTTTTTAATATTTAATGTGAAAATGTCGAGTGAATGAAATGTGCCCGTTTGGAGCTGAGTTCAAAAAGAAAGGTTTCTGTTTGTCGCCGCTCTCTGCGCGTCCTAACTGATTTGACCCACAGGTGGCGCTGCAGCAGAACTTCTAGACTTTCACTGCACTTTCACAGGAAGTGGATAAAACGTCTCGTAGTGAGAATCTGGTTATTAATGGTGCAGGAGAAACGTCTTGTTTCCCTCGACTCTGATGATCTCGTTTGTATATTTGTGTTTTGTGGCTCCGCGTGTGGAGAACAAGTGAAACGCTGGAGTCCAGATGTTTGACAGCTGCTGCACGGCCGAGGATCCTGACGTGAACAAGACGAAACCCCGACTGCTTCAGGGAAACATGTCGAGGAAACAGACGCTCAGTCTGTAAACCTTCACTCCAGCAGCAGCACAGGTTTAGTGCCTTGCTCATGGACAAAAGTAAAGTCAGATCCTTTGTCGTGCTGCGTCCGTCAGATTCATCTGTTTCTTTTTGTCTTTTAATAGAAAAATCCTGTGGTTGTTTTGTGGGGATTATTTAATAGATGTAAAATATCGTTGTTCACTTTGTAGATATTCTTTGTTTTTTTATATTTTTTTATTTCCTGTGAGGCTTTCAGTGACAATTTTCTATATTTTATTCTCATCTTTCTTTCAAGGACCAATCACGTTTGTTCTTTCAGTCTCTGCTCGCCAGGATTTTCTCTCCTGACTCGATATATTTATGAAAAATACAATTATATGAATTTTCCGTTTTTTTTAATTGTACAGAATTAAGTTGTGAAGCTTCAGTTTTTCCTAAAAACACAGAAAATGTAAATTCTGCCAAAACAATAAAATTGAGCCTCTTTGACCTGTGGACTGAATTTATTTATTCGTAGTTTGTTTCAAACCAGACGTTTCAGATTTTTTAATATTTTGCATTAAAGCATTATTTTCTTGTGTTTTTCTTGGTACGTTGGCTCCGCCCCCTCACTCTGCTCTGACTCTGAGTTAAATCACAGAGAAGACTCATCGTCACCTGACCACAGATCAGCTGATTTCATCCCTTCAACTGTCAATAAACTGAATTTTACAATCCGCTCTAAAAAAAAGTTTTTAATGTGAGTTTGTCAAATTTTTCTTTTGACTTTCCAACACTGGTCATTTCAAAACTTTTGGGAACTGATTTAAAAACTTCCAGTTTTAATTCAACACGAGACACAAGGACCCAAACAGTTTGTATTCCTTTCACCGCCAGGGGGCGACAGAGCTCAGCAGAGGAACAGGAAGTGGAGACTGAAGGAAACTTGAAAATAATATTGTTTATATTAAACTAAATGATATTGAACAACAACATTAAATAAGCAGAGTTTAAACAATGATAAACCTGACTCCTCCCCCACCTGGCCCTGGATCACATGATAGAAATAACCTGATCATGTGATCACCTGCGTTCTCTGAAGTGTGGTGGTGACACAGGTGTGTAGTTCAACTCTTCTCTGTTACACTGCCTTAAAGTGCGTGTGTGTGTGTATATTAAAATATGATCAATAACAGAAGAAAGTTCTCAAACTCAACCTGAACAAAAGTAAAAGAATTCAGACTCTGGTGACGACAGCAGCACGGGGTCACAACACGTGACCTCACGTTTCACAACACGTTTCACAACACGTTTCACAACACGTTTCCTTCTCACTGTTCACGAGTCAAAACGAGTCAGAGCCAAACTCTACTCATGGAACCTCAGGAGTCCCATGATGCATCTGTTCGCTGTGTGTCGTCAGATTCAGTTGTTTAAAACTAATATTTAATGATTTGTACGGATGTTTAGGATGAAGTGACATTAATTCTACATGTGTGTAATATACATGTGTGTAATATACATGTGTAATATACATGTGTGTACTATGACCGGAGGCAGCATGTCTTCAGGTTGTACGTTGTTGTGAAAACAAATCCACAGTGTCCAGTGTTTACTGAGGCTGTGACTGGTTGCCCCTGACGACCATTCAGTCACATCCTCTGTGATGACGCCATCCAACTTCCTGGGGTCAGAGAAATCCTCCAACTCCCACAATCCAACATTCCTCAGGCATGTTTCCAGGTTGCCGGGCAACTGAACTCAGACTGAATCTGTGAGAAATGACGACGAAAAATCAAACTATAATCAAACTATATTCACATCAGACACGTTGATGAAGGTTGAAGAATCCAGGTTTAGTTTATTTTGAACGTCTTTGAAAGAATAAATGAAAATTGTTGTAAATAACTTGGGTTAGTGGGATGAAACCAGGAAGTAGATTATCTCTTGTTCAACTCAAACGTCTGATTTAACGAGTTTCTCCTCCAGTGTCCCTACGGGGCCTTTTGTCGTCATGGTTACGATAATAAATCTGTGGCTTTGGTTCCGGTACAAAAAGTTCTGACCCTGTTTCTGTCTTTGATCAGAACCTCACGTTATCTTCAGTCCACACGATATCACAAGGTTGAAATTAGAAATATAAAAAAAGTAAAGTTGGAGCCAAAGTTAAAATGATTGTAGTTTATCTTATCTGCAAAAATCAGTTTTATTATAACGTCCGTGTGAAGGGGTGTGGTCTCTCTCTCTCTTTGTACCTGTTTATATTAATTGACTTGTTGTAGACGACGAGATTAAAGCTTCGATATTTTCTGTTGATGTCGTGTTTTTGCTTTAAACGAATCCATGAGTCCAAGATGCATTTTGTGGTTTGTATTCAAACTTCAAGGCGTCAGTGAGGAGCTGCTCACATCTTTATTCTCACTTCTTACACGTATTCAGTTGCTTTGAGTTTCTTCTGTTTCGTCTGAAACTCCAGAAAAGCTCAGACGTGTTCCAGAGAGAGAAGCTGCAGATGACTTCAGATGAAGTGTGATGCTTTTATTCTGTGGAGCAGGAACTGATCCGCTCAGTCTTTTCCACTGAGCTTCTATTTCCTTTCTTTCTCTTTGTCTCCGTCGCATCAGATTCTTGTTATTCCTGCTGTGACGTGATGTTCCACCTCAGACGGATCCATGTCCTCGTCCTCGGCAGATTAGACACCTGCACAGACGACAGGTTTCCACCGACTGATCCTTCAGATTCTGACAGGATCAGATTTCATGAGTTTGTTTCCAGGTCGGAGGAAAAGTCTGGTTTTATCAGGACGTAGATTTCAGCTGGTGGAGCTCAGGAAAATAAAGAAACTAAACCAGATCCCGAAGGAGGCGTCTGCGAGTTGTACCTGAACATGATGAGAAGGTTTCAATGGTTTGTTAACATGTGAAACGTTGGTTGTTCACTTGAAGCCTGATACTCCAGCATCGAACATCTCATCGCTTGCCGGCGCCATCACCTCTTTGGACAATGGTCACTGCAGCGCAATGAATCCTGGGACATGTTGGGCGGAGAAGGATCCACAGTCTAGTCGCGCCGCTGGGACCCAATCAGTCTTCAGATGAAACAGAGGAGAGTTCAGTTAAAATACTGAAAACAGAAACATCGACCTTTGACCTTTGACCTCCCAAATCTAATTAGTTCATCTGTGAGTCGTAGTGAACGTTTGTGCCAAATTTGCAGATGCTCCCTCGAGACGTTCCTGAGAAATCGTGTTCACAAGAATATAATTTGCAGACAACATGAAAACATAACGCCTCCGGCCACTAGGTGTCACCACGATGGAGACGAGAAGAGTAAAACCGACATAGGAAAGAAAGATCAGAGCCAGGATTAGAAATGTTTGTTCAGTAAAAGGTTAAAAAGTTTTAAAACTTCAGAAAGAATTTAGTGAGATTTGAAAAAAGTGCTTTAAAGTCGTCGTCTTCAATTCGTTTCCAGAGTTTCGGAAACAAATGAGTCGAAGCTGCAGTCGATTGTTTCTCAGAGTCACAGATGAATTTGTGAAAGAGCGAGTTTCCCTGATTCATGGAGACGTTTGCAGACGTCACTGAACTTTGAGATGGAACCAAACTTCCTTTCATGTGTTCGTCACTGAATCAGATCAAAGCTCGAGTTCATCGACCAATCAGCAGCTTCCCTGAGTCATTATCAGGACGTCGGTGAGCATCAGAGACAAAACACCTCAGTCTGTATATAACGATGAGGAATCACTATATATAAAGACAATAATGACTATATGAAGACAAGGCTCCTGATCTATACTGCAGCCAGCCACCAGGGGGCCGAGGTGAGGATTTGGCTTCACTTGTTCTGAGCTGTCACGTCGTCCATCTTTGTTCTTCTTATTTATTCTTTTGACTGTTATGAGTCAGTCTCTCATTTTGTTTTATGGAAACCATGAAATTTTATTATTAAATCACAATTCATGTAAAACTAACGTGACAACTTATTTCATTTTAATTCCAGCTCGTTGAGAGAGATTTACAGTCACGTCCCCGAGGTCAGCAGAGAGTGGGGGGGGAACCTCCCACCTGGGAGCCATTAACCTGACAGCTGTGTTTCCAGGGGGGGGGGGGGGGGGGTGCAGTCATGTGTCCCCAATAAATGTGCCCCCCCCCCCCTTCAGCCAGATGTTCAGGTTTGAACTGATGTTTTTTACAGCTGTGAGTAAAATATGCATCACTAATGTTACACAGGACCCTGCAGGCAACACACACACACACACAGACACACACACACACACACACACACACAGAGACACACACACACACACACACACACAGACACACACACACACACACACACACACACACACACACACACACAGAGACACACACACACACACACACACACACACACACACACACACAGACACACAGACACACACACACACACACACACACACACACACACACAGACACACACACACACACACACACACACACAGACACACACACACACACACACACACACACACACACACACAGAGACACACACACACACACACAGAGACACACACACACACACACACACACACACACACACACAGACACACACACACACACACACACACACACACAGACACACACACACACAGACACACACACACACACACACACACACACACACACACACACACACACACACACAATCAGCTTTCATAAGTGAACACAGAATGTCTTTAATTTTATTCTCACTTAAGTCTCAAACGAACCCATTGAGAAAAGATGGTGGACATGGCAGCCGAAAGTGAATCCAAAACATCTGTGTCGCCCCCTGGTGGTTGGCTACAGGTCCACCTGGGACATATCACTGCCCAGACTGGACGTGTCAGTGTGAATAACATGTTGTCTCCTCCATGTTAATTAGATAGCCAGGTTATTAGATAGAACTGATTCTCCATGTTGTGATCTGGAACCTGGGACAGGACACGAATCAGAGAAGTTGATGTTCTAAGACGTCGTCGTGTGGATTTCAAATTAAACTGACAACTGTGAAGGAGGCAAAGAAAGGAGGTGACACGCCCCTGACCTCTGACCTCTGACCTCCGTGGACAACAACAGACTGAAAAGTGAGTAAAGGCTCTGAGACCCTGAGGATTCAGTGATTTGATGTCAGTGCAGCAGCAGTGAGGAGGAGGAGGAGGAGGAGGATGAAGATGGAGATGTGTTTCCTGCTGGACCTGCATGACATCACTGTTTGTTCTTCCAGCAGCTCTCACCGTCACATATTTCGTTTCCAGATCCCCGGTGATAAAACAAACTCACTTCACAGATGTGCCTGCGACGAACCGACAGCGTCACTCAGCAGTGAGCTGCCCGCTGGAGCCCCTCGCCGTCGCAGACAGACACAGGAAATTATTTCACCTTTTAAAAACCTGAACCTAAATTTTAAGATATAATTTAAACATTGAATTAAGCGTAAAATATTCTATAACATGAACTTTTCCTGCAGGTTTAGTGATGAACGTTATCGTCCACTAGGGGAAGAACTTAATTAATCAGTTTAAATTTATATTAAAAAGATGTAATCTATTGATCTCGTCTGTTTTCCACAGATAAAAACATCATAAATCAACTGCACTTCGCCTGAAACTAACCTTTAATTCACTTCACAGAGAATCTGAACGAAACTCAGCAGCTCTTTAATTCTCTCTGTTTTTCTGATCTTCTCTCTTTCTCGTTCAGAGCTCATGTCTTCCAGAGGTTTCTGTCCTCCAGCCTTTTACGAGTGGACGGGCAGGGAGCCCCATATGGGGAACGAATGAATGATTGAGGGAGGAAGAGAAGGAGGAAGAGAAGGAGGAAGAGAGAGAGGTGGAGCACATGTCGGAGATGGAGGGAAGAAAAGGACAAAGGTGGGAAAATATTTGTGTCTCTAATAAAAGCTGCCTCTTCACCTCCATCTCTCTGAGGAGTGATAAGAGGTTTCTTGATGTTCCTCCAGTTCTTCTCTCCGACGGAAAACCAGGGACACGAGGTCTCGTACGAGGAAACCACCAAAACCACCAAAACAACCGAAACCACCAAAACAACCAAACGGTGCAAAGTCTGATCTTCTTTCTATCACTGTGAAAACTGAGAGACTGTGAGTCAGTGGGTCCGACATGTGTCTCACACAAGGTTACGTTCCAGATGATGTCATCACCACAAGAGGGCAGCTTTTGGATCCAGGACACACACACACACACACACACACACACACACACACACACACACACACACACACACACACACACACACACACACACACACACACACACACACACACACACCAGCGTTTATCTGCTGTGTGTGTGTTGCTGATGATGATGCTGACGTCAGTGCACGTGTTGGTTGTGTTTATTTTATCTGGGACGCTGAAGGTGTCTCATGAGACCGGACTCAAACTGGTGGTTTTACAGTGAGACGACCGCCCGCCCGTCGAGGATCAGAGCGTCTCCCTGTCAGCAGCTGGAGCAGCTGGAGGTTACTTCACCGTTACGCCACCATCAGCACCGACGACCTCTGCCGCCATTTTCCCAAGTTTTCCATGAAGGTTTATTGTGTGATTTGTTCAGTGAAGTGATTCAGCAGCACATTTATCACAGATCAGAACTGAGTGAATTCCTGAGCTTCTCTCAGGAAGCTGCTGCTGGACCGTCTCCGTCCTCTCCCACTGACGCCCTGTGCTGTTTGTGGTGCAGGTGAGAAGAGGCTGTAGGTCACTTCACCGCCGGCGGGTGGCGTGACGAGGGTCAGACACAGAGCGAGGACTGTACGGCAGGAAACTGAGAACCGATACCTCAGTCCAACAACACGGCAGCTGTTCAGGTGAAGGGTCAAACTCCTCTGAGGCCTCAGGTCGACTCGTGTCAGTTTGATCCCGTCTGCAGAGTCACAGGGAACAGACTCAGGTGAGAAGCTCCTGAAGATGCTTCTGAATCCTCCTGTGGTCTCGTGGTTTCTATTGTTGCTCGTTCCGTCTCTACATGTTAGCATGTTGCTGTTGGCGTCGGACAGGAACATGTGACTGATCCCACCTGATCAGGTTTGAGAAACAGAGAGCAGTGGTTTCTAGAAACAGAAGAAGAGACTTCACATGAAGAAGCAGCAGCTCAGATGTTGATCCTTCAGCTGGTTTGAGGCCTCGGACACTTTCCCTCTTGTTCTTCTGTTCCTGTCTCACAGCGTCCGTCTCTCTCCTCCTCTAACGACCTGTTTCCTCTCGTCAGGAGGAGTTCTACGTTTGCTTTCTCTTATTCAAATGACACTTTTCCACTTTGCTCATGGTTCCAGTTTGGTGGCTGATGTGGTTTTATGGTGTAAACTCCGTCACAGCTGGATTCAAACTCAAGAATCGAATGCACGAGCGTCAGCAGTGAGACAGAAGTTGTTCTCATCAAGGACAGAGAGATTTGATTTCTCTTCTCTTGGGGACACTGATCCACAGACGGATGAAAAGGAAACTTCAGTTTCCTCAGCTTAGGAACATGAGACACTTTGTGTAAAAGAGTTTTCAGTTTGTCAGCATCATAATAATCTGGAACCAGCAAAGTGCCGCTGAGGCTCATGGGAAAAGATCTGAAATGGATTGAAAACAAAGACACAAAATGAGTCAGAATAATCACAAGGACGCACAAAACCACGAGCGAATGAAACCACAGGAAAACGTTCAACCTGCTGTCAGAGCACCGGATTGTTTTGTCTCTTTTATTCTGCGAATCACTTTGTGTTTGTTTGTGTTAAAGTCCGATTGATTGATGGATTGGTGGAGGATCTTCTGTTTCAGACTAATCTTCAAACCTGACCGACAGATCCCTGTCCCTGAGCAACGCACCGACCAACAGGGGGATCCCTCTCAGGCCGACGTATCCCAGGATTCATCACAGATTCAGAAAAGAAATCACGACGAGACCAAAACTTCACTTTTCAATGTATCAAGCTTCAGACTGCGACTTGAAGGAGGCGGCCCTGAACCTGGACATTAACTGTGAGGCTGTCCTCTCATTGGTCAGATGTGTTTGGAGCGCGGGGGGGGGCTCTGTCCACCTGCTGGTTGGATTGGATCGAGGTCGGAGCTCGATCCTTCCGGTCGTGTGGGACAGAGACAGATGTGTCACTTGTCCAGATGTCGAGCATCAAAGAGCAAAGAGTCTGATTGGTGGTTAATGTTCGTATTCATATCGAAGGTTTGTCGTGTTGATGAGTTCAGTGCGTCGCTCTCACTCCACTGGGGGAATCTGGGCAACAGGGATCGAATTCTGGTTGGTGGACGGCCCGCTGCACCTCCTGAGCCGCAGCTCAAGCTCAACAAGCGATGGCTGCCAGATGCTCCCGGCTCCCACCTGCTCACACAGAGGTTGATGGTCTGTTTTATGTGAACAACATGGCCCCAGGACCCAGAGCGGAGCTGTGTGTAATGTGTGTGTAATGTGTGTGTAATGTGTGTGAACCGTGTGTGAACCGTGCACACCTTCACTTCCTGGTCACACACAGTCTTCATCACTGAATCTGGCCGAACGCTCACAGACGCCTGGAGATCAGGATGAGAAACAGACGAGTGGAACGGATCCTTTTCCTGCGTCTCCTCTGACTCTTCGTGTTCGGACGCTTTCACTCAACCAGAGTTTAGAGAAACTCCAAAAGTTCAGACTTCTCACATGTTCGAGTCTCAGAACAGTTCCTTTGATTTGGTTCAAACTCACGACAGGTGAACTACTTCAAATGAAAATTCAAATATTTCTCTAAGACGAGGGAGATTTATTTTGAAAAACAAAAATGTGAAGGGAAAACTTAAGTTCTGGGAAAATGTGATTTTAGTTTTTAATCTAATGAAGCTTCCTACGTGTATAGAAATAAAATATATGCTCATTAAACCATTTTGTTTTATTTAACGTTTCTGTTTTGTTACAAATTCATATTTTTCAGTTTTTCTCTTTTTTGATTATATGAATTAGAATTTAACAAACAAACACTTCTTCCTTTATGGAAGTAAAAATGAATTGCACCTTTAGATTTAAAGATAATATTTATTTAGTTTTAATAACTTGAAGAAACCTTGATGAGTCTGTATTGAAATGTTCGGCCTCCTGCGGCTGGAGGTTTAAAGTGTGATGGGGGGGGGGGGGGGGGGGGGGGGTAAGATGAAGTGAAGTATGCGGAGCTTCTGTGTGGAGACGCCCGGGGGGGAGCAGTTACTGCCCCCTGGAGCTCCGTCGGGATTTAACACCTCCTAGTAAACTTAATAATAAAGTTGATTGTCCTTCGACCAGCGAGTCTGAATCCGTCTGGATCCGAACCTGCAGCGTTTAAACCCACAAACAAGGATCCACATGTTTCTCTCAGACCTGCGTCTCTGACACACGTCTGTTAAAGGATTCAGCTGCAACATGACCCTTCACCACTAGATGTCACTAAATTCTACACACTGAACCTTCAGGAGGAAAAACAAGTTGTTTAAATAAAGACTCAAAGACGGAGGAGGAGGAGTGAACTGGTTTGAAAGTTGACTCTCATCCTTGTGCTGATCCTCCCAGTTCATCATAATTATACCAATTTCCTTTTTTAGATTGTTACCGTTTATTTTTACGCCGCAAAATACCCGAGAGAAAGGATTCGTATCGAGTGAATCCAGACTCCACTGAAACCTTCGACAGATTCAAAACACAAACACACATTTTAAATTCCGTCATAGATCCTCCACCCAGCAGGGACCTGGGGACAGAGGGAATTCTTCAACTATGAGAAAAGTTTAGTGCTCTCCTCCTCCTCCTCCTCCTCCTCCTCCTCCTCTTCCTCCTCCTCCTCCTCTTTTCTTTCCTCCTCCTGCTGCTTCTGTCGTTCAGAGCTTCACGGAGCCGAAGGGAAACAGTCGTCACAGCCCTGAACAGGTAAAATCATATTTATAATAATTCATAAATCTAAATTATTCTCAAAGTCGTCTCATCTGTATTTATGAATCCCCTGTAGATCGGGTTCGGTAAGAACTCGTTGCTGTAGCTCTTAATTCTTTTTCTGCTTTGTTCTTTGCAACATGAAGATTTTGTTATTTTTGTTATTTTCAGAATTTTTAAAAATCAAGTCAGTTAATTACCAGAAAATCACCATAATTATAAATGTCAATATGATTTGATTTGAAGATTTAATTTATCTAGTTGTATTTGCCTGTGTGAAAAAGAAAAGTTTTATTTTGTATGTTTTGTTCAGTTTTGGTTTTGAATTGTAAAAGTTGATGAACTTGTGAAGCAAAGACTCAGATACAGAACTTAGAGATATTTAGTTTATAGACAAATAAATAATGAATGGAACAATACTTTTAGTGTTTTGCTGAATTCTGGGTTTTATTAATAAAAACAATCGTTACAATGTGAAGTCAGAGAAATGTCTCAGGTGATGTCATCAGGTCCCCAAGCTCCAAACTGACGGTGGTTGTGTTGCATTGTGGGTAATGTAGCCATTAGGAAGTTCAATATGTGGGGGGGGGGGGTATCTCATGTTCTGCTCATAAATAATGACAACGACACGTCTCCTCCACAAATGAAGCTAAAATATCTCCGATTCAAACGCTGCCATCTTGTGGTGATGACATCATTTACAGTCTGTGCAGTATCGAAGTCCCGCCCACACACACTCTCAACCAATCAGGAGTCAGTCTCCGCTGTCAATCATGACGTCTTGTTTTTAGATCATCAAATCACGAATTAACTTGAACAAACATCAGAGAGATAAGAACTGAAATGACAGAAACGTCTTTACAAACATTTATTTAACGTCTCCTTTGATTCTTTAGTTTGGTCCGTGTCCCATCTGCTAACATGGAGGAGGAGGGTTATGACCTGTACTGCAGCCAGTGGGGAAAGAGAAGTTATGAAGCAGGAAATCAAGTTAAATTTGAAGATAAAAATCTAAATTTTTAGTTAAAATTGTAAATTGTTAAGTTACTAAATTATGAATCTGTTAATTTCCCTGCTGAAATCAAAGAGACGTTTGCTGCTTGATTAAAACAAACCAGAATCTAATAAAAGCTGCTGACGTCCGTGTTCTGGAGAAAGATTCAAACAGCAGCAGGTCACGATGAGGCTCCAGCAGCTGGAACATCTGTCGCTGCTGGTTCATTAGAAGTGACTGAGGTCCACACAGATGTTGAAGCATCACATCAGTGTGTGAGCGGTTCAGAGGAAACTTTAATGTCCAACAGGTGAGAAATGAATTCAATGTGGATTCATCGTAGATTCTGATGTTTTTCAATGAGAGAGGAGAATTTAATTTGAAAAATGAGAGAAAATATGATTTAATGCAGAATTAAAAACTGAAACATTTCCCAAACAATGAAATATAGAAGAAACTGCTGAAATGTGTTGAAATGTTTGATCTTTATGTAAATTTCTAAACAAAGAAACTTCACTGAACGACTTTATTCTGTTGTCGTGGAATCGACTCAACTTTCTCAGTTTAACTCACAAACCTGTGAACAGACCATTCCTTCATTGTGGTTTATTGTGCGACACGCTGCACCGACAGACACACAAACAGCTGATGGCTCCTTTGTGTGTTGAGCTGAGGTGAACTGTGTTTCAGGGGGAACGTCGCTGAGAGGACGGAGGAGCATCCACCAGCCGACGCCATCACCTGATCTTCATCTTCACTTCCATCCCTCGTTTTCCTGCTGCGACCCCAGCGATGCTTCCCTTCGCCCCCACCCTCCTCTTCCTCCTCCTGGCTGCTCTGGCCCCCCCGACCCTGTCCACCTCCCAGGAGCTCCAGGTCGGAGGTCACAGGACGCCGAGGGAAGCCAAGCAGGACACCATCAAGGTAAGAAGAGTTAAGAAGATAATACTCAACTTTCAGACCGGAGCTGAAAACTTGAGCCCCCCCCCTCGCAGCAGTGAGGGTGAGTCAGTGCACGGTGACGTCAGAACGTCCACCTGTGCGTCTGATTCACGAAGGCTGAGCTCCCCAGCTTCTGCTTCACGACCAGATGAAGCGTGAGGAAGTCAGACTCATGTGATCGACTGTTTCCCTCGTGGTCGTTACAGGTGCTGATCTCCGGGGGCTGCGCCTCTCACGGGGACTCGACCGACGTCGGCCCCGGAGGTAAAGACCTGAAACCACTGAGTCCTTTTAACTCACCTTCGTGATCGTAAGAGTAGATCTGACGTCGTCTGTGCTTGTCTCAGGTAAAGAGTTCGAACTGGCCCCTGGTTCTCCTCTGGTCCTGACCCATCAGATCAAACTGGTTCCGTCAGGTTCTGGATCAGGATCCGGGTCGTGTGGCTGCGAGTCGGACTTCGCTGCTCTGCGGGAGCGTCTGGAGCGTCTGGAGAGGGAGGTGTCGACGCTCCGAGACAAATGTGGAGGAGCCGACGGAGGCTGCTGCACCTCCAAGGAGAGTAAAGGTGAAGAAACACACGTCATCTCCTGCCACTAGGGGGGCCCTGGGTTTGTTGATGCAGTGAAGCAGTGCGGCATGATGGGAGTTGTAGTGAACCCAAACACCACGTTTTTGTGGAGATAAGAAACTATTTGATAAAAAGTTAATTGAAGTTAATCCACAATGTCGTTCCATGCTGCCCCCTAGTGGCCAAATAAACATGTTACTAAGCCTCAGAAACTGTAGACGACATCGTGTTTGTCCAGCTCAGAAGACGACACGACAACAGGAAGGGACTTTCAGTTTGAAGTGTGAGGAGCCTCAGGGATCATTTACACTTCAGGTTCATGTATAATCAGGTCTTCTCAACGAGCCAAAGATTCACTGATGTTCTTCAACATGATGATGTTGTAAATAAAAATATCATTTTGACTTGATCAGCTCATAAACTGAACTCAAAGTAATTATTGGAAATAATCCGCTGCACTAATCAATGAAGTTTAAAAACACGTGAGCCGTCAACATGAATCATTTCTTCTTCATGCAACAAACACGACTTTGAATCGGAAACTAAACTGTCGCACGTGTTGGAAACTGGTTCAGAATCCTCCCGTAACCATGACAACAAACACAAATACACATCGTCTCATCCTGGAGTTAAATCAGTCGGACGTCAAATATCTACAACGTTAATTCAAACACTTGACATATGAGGAATCATGTTTTGATGTTGATATAAACATATGAACTAATAAATCTACAACATAAAAACATCAGTTTCTTCTTATGAGTCAGAACTTTTATGTGTTTTACTTCGTAACTGTTCAGGATTTATAGTAAAATAAATCAGCATCATGAAGAACAGGTGAAGTTCTCAGAGTAAATGCAGCAAAGTACTGGAGTAAAAGTACTTAGTTACTCTGAAAACATGAGCTAAACCATGAGCTGTGTGTGTGTGTGTGAGTGTGTGTGTGTGTGTGTGTGTGTGTGTGTGTGTGTGTGTGTGTGTGTGTGTGTGTGTGTGTGTGTGTGTGTGTGTGTGGAGGGTGGAGGCAAATCTGCATTTTGGGAGGAGATGGAGTCTGAGATCACACTGGGCAGAGAGCTGAGGACACACACACACACACACACAGACACACACACAGACACACACACACACAGACACACACACACACACACACACACACACACGTAATTAGGCTCGTCACTGTAATAACTGCAGATTAAACTCCACCCCCTGAATGGGTCGGTTCCAGTTGGCTGGTTTGAGAACCCAGTGAGTGACGCGCTCACGAAGCTGCAGCACAACGTCACCAACAGATTTGTTTTGTGGTAAAAAGCAGTTTTGATTAAATGAACCAAAGTTACAGAGTTAACAGCACGACAGTAAAACTGAATCTGATGAAACTGAATCATAAACCAACAGATGATCCAGTCAAAGATGAAATAATCTGACTTTAAACTCTGCTTGACCCTCCTCCCTCTGGCTTCCTCTGCTCCAGGTGCTGGTTGTTCCATCAAACCCAAAGAGGACGAGTGTCCTAACGAGTGCAGTGACCAGGGTCGCTGCGTGGACGGCCGCTGTGAGTGCTTCCCTGGATTCAGCGGACCCGACTGCAGCGACTCCAACTGTCCTGGGAACTGCCACGACAACGGGAGGTGTGTGAACGGACAGTGTTTGTGCGACCCTGGATTCAGCGGCCCGGACTGTTCAGGGAAAGCCTGTCCTGACGACTGCAGGGGTCACGGACGCTGCGTTAACGGTGAATGTGTTTGTGACCGTGGATTCGCCGGCGCAGACTGCTCTGAGATTTCCTGCCCTGGAAACTGCACCAACAGGGGGCGCTGCATTAACGGACAGTGTGTTTGCGATGATGGATTCCGTGGCGCAGATTGCTCTGAACAAACATGTCCTAATAACTGCAACGACCGTGGAAAGTGTGTCGACGGTAAATGCGTTTGCGACAGCGACTTCACCGGAGACGACTGCTCTGACAACTCCTGCCCAGGAAACTGCAGCAGCAGGGGGCGCTGTGTCACCGGGCAGTGTGTTTGCGATGAAGGATTCACAGGTGCGGAGTGCGGTGAAAAAACCTGTCCTAACAACTGCAGCGACCGCGGCAGGTGCGTCAACGGAAAGTGCGTCTGCGGCGTCGGCTTCGCGGGACCAGACTGCTCCGCCAAAGGTTGTCCCGGGAACTGCAACAGCAAAGGGCGGTGCGTCAAAGGCAGGTGTGTGTGCAGGCGTGGCTTCAAAGGGCCGGACTGCAGCCGGTGTGAGGACGGACGGACCGGACCAAGCTGTGACACAGGTGAGTCCGCTGCTCAGAGCGGGACAATCCAATCTGCCGTCGCCACTGACTGGACTTAAATCTGCAGATAAGTTGTTAATGTTTGTTTATTAACTCCACTTGTAAAGGGGCGGGGTTAGGTGACCAGTCCACTTCATTGGCTGAGAACAGCACAGGGACAGTCACATGATCAACAAAGTAAAGGTCCACGTATCAGATGTACTTTGTGCAGCTGCAGCCAAATGTCTCGTCCCCGGTTTGAAGATCAACGACCTCTTCTGTGATCCGGGCTGGACCACCTGGTTCTGCTCGTGTTTCTCTGCCTCCCCGAACGGTTCCAAGCTTAAATACTACGGTTAACGATTTGTTTAGTTTGGGCAAAAGAAGTCAGTTGGACCAAGACGTGGTCTAGGCGCTTGTTAAAGAATCGTGGGCAACAGAGGAGCCTCTGATTTATGGTTCCATGACGACATCTCACGACTTCCTCCTTTGAGTAATAATTCCTTCTGCCACTCGAGGGTTTTATCACTGGACTGTGCCTCGATGTCGTCATTGTGGAATTTGTGAAAACAACTTTTTCTGTCATGTTTCAATATCCGTTATTAATCCAGCATCACACGTTGTTTATAATCTCAAGACAAACACTTGACATGTTTGGTTTGTGAGCCAGATGTTTTACTTCAGTGTAATTTCAGTGTTGAGGAACGTTACGTCATTCTTCTCAGGTTCTACCTCCTCCAGCTCTGTTTTCGTGTTGTTCTTGTTGCCGGGCTGTTCGTCTGGAGCTGCTTCGAGCTGCAGTGACGGAACCGTTTCATTAACACAGCAGCAGGATCCAAACCTGCAGCTCGTAAAACACAGATCGCTGTGTAATGACCGAGGCTGACGCACAACACACACCAGTGTGTGTCTGAGCGAGACTCAAGTGTTTCACCAACTGTAACCGACCTCTGATCGGAGCCGAGGGAGGGATGTCCCCGAGCCTGAGACGAGTTAGTGGACCACAGAAACATGTCCTTCACTGGATGGATCAACACAACATGATGTCAAGACGTTTCTCAGGTTCAACTGATCGTTCTTTTCCTCCATGAAGATCAGAAGGTTCCTGGATTTGAAGTAAAATATCAGCAACTTAGGACGTTTGGTTTAGTGTCATCAGGTAAAAGTTGGTTTGGACCAAATACCTGATAAACTGGTGACTTTCACATCAACTTGTGAAACTTGTGTATTCAGCGTTAGTCGTTTTCTTCCTGAAGGGGTCATGTGATCGGAGCCGGACGAATCAGCTGCGTTGTGTCCGAAAAGAAAAGACTCCATCAGCAAGCGCCCGTGAGTGTCAACGACATCGAGGCCAAACATCTCACTTTCTGCAGCGTTTACAAACTTCAGTGTTTTAGCGTCTCTAAAACTCCGGAGTTGTGTGGACGCCAGACGAATCTGTAGATTTGAGTTTTCAAAGGAAAACGTAGCTGGCTGCAGGCTTTAGTCTCGAGTCTAAATCCACTTTTCCTTATTTAATTGAAACCTCATTTGAAAGCCGTCGTTATGTCGGCGCTGCTCGAGAAGAAAACAACTGTGTCGGTCTGAAAGGCTCAAGACACTTTGGCAGCACTTTGTGTCGGGTTTGAAGATGGAGCAGTGATCACAGCAGGAAGGTCAGTGTGTTCGTCTTGTTGGAACATTGTGATGTCTCCCTCTGCTGTGATAATGAAGTGCATTATAGTAATTATTATATTCTGGAACATTGTTACGTCAGAGTGTCAGTGACCCACTGAGCCGTGAAATCTTCAGCTGATTTTATGAGGAACCGCTGCGGTAAAATAAATCGGAGTTATTATCGACTCGTTACACACGAGCTCGAGGCTGCGCAGGCCGACGGCTTCATGTTGGCAGCGTCACCACGAGCCACATGTTTCTGACTCTGTGCTACACGTCATATTAAAGCATCTGTAAACACAGACAGGACGTTTTATAGAAACAACATCTGTGTGATGAACCTCAGCTTCACTGATTCACAGGCCAAAGATCTTTTCATTCTGCAGAAGATTCCGTTTAATTCTTAAAGTCAATGTTACTGATTCAGCAGGTTTCTCAAAACTTTGTATTAAAGAGACATTTGGTTTTATTTCACTGGATCTAAATATGTATTTGGATCTGCAGCTCCATCAATTATTCTCTGAGAAATCAGGGAAAACATCAAAAAACCTTTTATCTCACAATATGAAAGAAATTGATAAAAAATCCAGATTCACTGCGAAATTTTAAGAATTCTTTTTTGGTTCATAACTCCTCCTTCCACCAAGTTTTGTGGAAATCTGTTCGGTAGTTTTTGCGTAATCCTGCTCACAAACAATCGGACCATGAATCTGTTTACACAGTTTATTTATATACTGTTTATATATCAGCATCCATCAGACACAGATGAACAGCCACGATCCCGTGAAGCCGTGTTGGTTTCCAATTCTTGTACCACTGGCTTCACCAGCTGCCGTCTTGTCTGTGATTTGTGGCCCTTGAAGACGTCTCTGATCTGAACCTCGGCCCCTGAGGATCCAGAACCTGGATACGACCCTTTATGAGAAAACCACCTGTCGTCATCTGAACTCTCATTTTCAAACAGTTTGAGTTTAAGAGACGTACGAACATAAAACACTCAGCTGCTGCATGAAGGTTCCCGGGCATCGACCACATGCTGATACTTATACTATTGTACTATTACACCATTATACTGTATACTACATACTATATACTTCTGGTATAGCCTCTGGAAAAGTCCTTTTCTCATAGACGTCTATAGAAAGAACCAGTGGAGTCGCCCCCTGCTGGTCATTACACAGAATACAGTTTTCAGTCTATGATCAATATTCATAAATATCATGATAATAAATCATGAAGATGAATTTATCCATCTCCTCCAAACCCTGATCCATCATCACATCTGTGAATCCAGCTGCTGAACAAACGTCTCTCCTTATTGGACATACATGTAATTCTACATACATGTAAATCTACATACATGTAATTCTACATACATGTAAATCTACACACGTGTAACTGATGCTCATGTCTCTGTCTTTAGTGATGTCAGGTGTCTCCCAGCTGAGAACTCAGGACGTCACGGAGACGTCGGTCACTCTGCTCTGGAGTCGGCCTGCTGTGCAGTACGACTCCTACCTCCTCACCTTCAGCAGCCAGGTACAACACCTCACTCACCTCACTCACCTCACTTCACTTCACTTCAAAGTACATCGTTAAGTAAAGCACAAAAGTCTTCGTAGAAAAATACAAATACAACGTTATCCATCAAATGTATAAAGAATAAAAACAAACCTGGGAACATAATCTTGTGAAAAAACATCTGCAGCTTCAATCATTGGTGAAATGTCTTCGTATAAACATCTGTTGGGTCTGAAGTAAAAAAGGTTTTTATGTCGTCATCTCTAGTGGATGAAAATAAAATCTAGAAACAGACACGAACTCTTCATCTTCTCTTTAAAAGACTTTGAACCTTCAACTCAAACCAGACCTTTAATTCTCTGGGTGTTTTTGTTCGTGACGAACTCGTCCTCCTCAAATACAGAATTAAAGTTTGTTTGTTGAGCTTTTAAAGAGGAAATGAAGTTTCAGCTTTACCGTTGCTATGGTTACGTCCGGTGGAGTTTTCCAGACTCTGAATCAGAGACTTGTCTAAACTGGTGACGTTCTCTTCCTGATTGGTTCTCATCAGTCACATGACTCGACTACCAGCGAGTTCCTTCCTGTCAGTAACAGTTCCACCTCGTCGTCGCTCAGAGAAAAGTTTTAGAGAGAAATTATTATTATTGATTCATTGATTGATTGATTGATCATCACAGATATGTCTAATGCTTTTTGTACCATTAGGGAGAAAGAAGTAAAATACATTTCTCCTGTTAACCATAGAAACCAGTGACGTCTTCATTCACTGTCACTGAGAGAGCAACTCACACACACACACACACACACACACAGACACACACACACACACACACACACACACACACACACACACATGGTTATCATCATCAAGGGATTAAGATTTAATGAGAGAGAGAGAGAGAGAGAGAGAGAGAGAGAGAGACAGAGAGAGAGAGAGAGAGAGAGACAGAGAGAGAGAGAGAGGGAGAGAGAGAGAGAGAAAGTTAGCCTGACGTTAGCCTGACGTTAGCCTGAAGTTAGCCTGAAGTTAGCCTGAAGTTAGCTTGAAGTTAGCCTGAAGTTAGCCTGACGTTAGCCTGATCACGCAAAGATGTTGGTAAATCTCTGTAAAGTGTGTGTTGTAAACTGATCTGTGGTCAGTGTAAGTTACATATGCAAAATGTTCAAATACAGATTCAGTCGTAAAGAAGAAAAACTCTTCTTTTTCGGTCGTTTAATATTTTCTCTGAGATGTTGATCTCTCAGCAGAGAACAGATTAAAGTTAGAGGCCGGACCGATCGCTCTGGAGGAGGAAAGATGCAGATGTGGGATGCTTGTAGCCACGGCAACATGTAAACACTGTCAAACACATGGCAACTGCCAGAGGGGTGACATCACCGCCGGTCCACAGCTGTGATGAGAGAGGGCGAGAGAGACAGACAGACAGAGAGAGAGAGAGAGAGAGACAGAGAGACAGAGAGAGAGAGAGAGACAGAGAGAGAGAGAGAGAGAGAGGGAGAGAGAGAGACAGAGAGAGAGAGAGAGAGAGAGAGAGAGAGAGAGAGAGAGAGAGAGAGAGAGAGACAGAGAGGGAGAGAGAGAGAGAGACAGAGAGAGAGAGAGAGAGAGAGAGAGAGAGAGAGAGAGAGAGAGAGTCAGAGGGAGAGAGAGAGAGAGAGGGAGAGAGAGGGAGAGACAGAGAGTCAGAGGGAGAGAGAGAGAGAGAGAGAGAGAGAGGAGACAGAGGGAGAGAGAGAGAGAGAGAGAGAGAGAGAGAGAGAGAGAGAGAGAGAGAGAGGGAGAGAGAGAGAGAGAGTCAGAGGGAGAGAGAGAGAGAGAGAGAGAGAGAGAGAGAGAGAGAGAGAGAGAGAGAGAGAGAGAGAGTCAGAGGGAGAGAGAGAGAGAGAGAGAGAGAGAGAGAGAGAGAGAGAGAGACAGAGAGTCAGAGGGAGAGAGAGAGAGAGAGAGACAGAGAGGGAGAGAGAGAGAGAGAGAGAGAGAGAGGGAGAGAGACAGAGAGAGAGAGGGAGAGAGAGAGAGAGAGAGAGAGAGAGAGAGAGAGAGAGAGGGAGAGAGACAGAGAGAGAGAGGGAGAGAGAGAGAGAGAGAGAGAGGGAGAGAGAGAGAGAGTCAGAGGGAGAGAGAGAGAGAGAGAGAGAGAGAGAGAGAGAGAGAGACAGAGAGTCAGAGGGAGAGAGAGAGAGAGAGAGACAGAGAGGGAGAGAGAGAGAGAGAGAGAGAGAGAGAGGGAGAGAGACAGAGAGAGAGAGGGAGAGAGAGAGAGAGAGAGAGAGAGAGAGAGAGAGAGAGTCAGAGGGAGAGAGAGAGAGAGAGAGAGAGAGAGAGAGAGAGGTTAAAGAATCATCATTTATGCTCAAGTTGTTTCATCAATTTGTTTACGTCCTATATTTATTAATCTCAGTTTAGTGTGTGTGTGTGTGTGAGAGAGTTTAAAAGGTCCTTTAACTTTAACACAAACGTATGTACACACTCAGGGCGGTTGTGGCTCAGGGGGTAGATCGGTGGTTCTCTAACCAGGTCAGGGGTTTGATCCCGGTGTGTGTGAATGTAGAACAACACACACACTGTTAGTTTTGTGTCTGGGCCGACAGAAGGACAGCGACCAGCAGATCCTCGCTCAGGTGGACGGAGGCCTCAGCAGCTTCACTCAGACAGGACTGGCGGCCGGTCAGGAGTACAACGCCTCCATCACCGGGGAGGTCGGCGGCAGGAGAGGAGCCGAGAGTTCCACCGAGTTCATGACCCGTGAGACTTTTATAATACCTTTTATCAAACACACTTCTCACACTCCTGATTCTGTATTTGAGAGGAGACGAGAAGAAGATGTCTTTTGGGGCTGTTATTTATCTATCTCATTTTATTACCTTTATTATTTTACGTCTGTATCTTCAGTCATCTCGGGTCCCACCAACCTCCAAGTCGTCAAGAGGACGTCCACGTCCGCGGTGGTCCAGTGGGACAAATCGCAGGGTGAGATCGACAGGTACCGTTTGAACATCACCCCCAGCGACGGAGCCGGGAAGACTCAGGAAATCACCGTACCTGTTGACCAAGACTCCGCCCACATTGGGCAGCTGGAGGCGGGGCGTTCGTATGACATCATCCTCGTGGCGGAGAAGGGCGCGAGTCAGAGCCAACCAGCGACCACGCAGGTGGTTCCCGGTGAGTAGGTCTGAAAATTAGTTTTTCTGAAGGTCTGTGACGATACAGCTCGAAAACAAATGAAATAAAACACATCACCTTCCTCAAATACTCACCACAGCACCAAACATGGATTAATACGCCGCTGAAAATAGTCCCAATCAGCCACAGACCAGCACATGTTGTTTTTGGTGTTTTCATGTGATTTAACATCTGTGTCATAGTGACAGTTAAAGTTTTAATTTGCTCTTCATCTTGTCAGAAAGTGTAATCACTGAACGTGGAGAGAGAGGATTTCATAGAAAAGGAAACAGAAACAATACGAGAGTCAGATTTAGAAATGGAACCAAGAGATGAGTTCTGTGGCCGACACGTTGACCACAAGAGCATTAGAGGGAAACATGAACTTCAAGAGCCACAGAATGGAAACAACATCACAACACAAGTGAGCAGAGTTACTGTGGTGAAGTGAGACGCTGGTCGTGACGTTGTGTGTCTGGTGAGGTCTTATGGTACGTGCACTGTAACACCTCAAACAATACACTCATCTCCGATGTGGTTGTGTTTCCGTTGTGCTTCTGTAGTTGTGTTGGGGCTCTTGAGTTCACGTTTTCAGTTAATGCGTTTGTGTGAGACGTCTCGGGCGCCGTCGAATCTCACAAACATGATGCATTCTGGGATTCTTGAACCTTTCCTCTCCTACAGTAATTGTGAGAAGTTACATGTTTCTCTTGCTCAGTGAGTAAGTGAATCTTAATGTGTCCAGACGCCTCATTTCTAAATGGAACACGTCGTGAAAGTGTGAAGAACCTTCACTGTCGGAGTTAATGAAGCGAGCTGCAGCCTCAAGCTTCCTCCAGGGGCAGAAATAATGGAAAAATAACTTCTTGTTTCCTGGACTCCGTCATCATGTTTCCTTCTCCACAGTGACACGGACATCAAACCTGTTGAATTCCTCTGTTCAACCTTCAAAACTAATCATATTTCAATCTTCTTCTTCCAGGTTCTACATGAAGACCTCAGCTCCTTCATAAACACCGTAACCACACAAATCACTGTTATCAGGATTCATCACGGTCCCATTAACACTTTATGTGTCTCGAAAATCTGTCGGATCGCAGAAAAGTTTAAATACATCCGAGACGCGTAACTACGGCAACCAACATGGTGTGGCAATATCAGGTTGTAAATAAAGATGGAAGACACATGAAGCCAAAATCTCCGTATACCAACACTGTCGTCTTCTCGATTTGGAGCCACAGTCTGTGAAGTAGTGATCTCGGGTTGGAACTGCGTCTCCGCCGGTTTTTATCTCATCAAATATCGAATTGCTCTGCTACAGCCAACCACGCTTTGGCCTCATTTTAAGGGAGCTGTCATGTCGTCCATCTTTATTTAAAGTCTGTGGGAACTATTCACTGTAACTAAACTGCCACAGGTCAGAAGTTCTTCTTCTGGTGTTTTTGTCAGTTACCAAACGGTCGATGGTACAAGCGGGAAAACAACGATTTTTATAAAATCCATGCTCTGGCCGACACAATCTGACGAGTGTAAATGGGACCAATGAATATTCAAACTGCATTTCTCTCCTTTGTTTACTCTGATCTCTTCTGTATTATTCACAACAGCAGCGTACGATGACGTTAACATTGACACCAAGTGCTCACTCCCTCTACAGGGAACCGTTTACCAAGGGTTACCACGGCAGCTTTGACCGCGCAGGTCAGACTAGCACCAAGACAAGAAGTTGGCGACTTGGACCAAGAATTCCACCCATCACCTGAGAAGCACGTCTCTGACCAACAGGGGAGATCGGAGGATGAACCAGAGGCTGACTCTGTAAAGGTTGGACCCAACAAAGACTCTCCATCTTTGGTTGAGAGAAATAAACCTCTGGTTAGCAGGACTATGGCCATAAATGGCACCAGACCCAAACACGCTGGAAAGCTCACATTGTCCAAGAAGCCAAAAGTTCCAGGCCCTTTCAGATTCAACACAACCAGAGTTGTGCCTGGAGGCACAAAGGTCGGCCGTGGCCCCTGGAAAAAGCCCCTAATGGGGGAGAAAAAGAAGGTAGTGCCCAAAAAATCTAAACCAGATGTCGCCAAAATAGAAACCAGGACAATAGATATGACTGTGACAGAAGCTCACATTGAAGCATCCAGCACTGAGAGGAGGGATGACAAACATCCTGCTATAATGTCTGGAACCGATTCAGAAACACACAGACAAAGTAGCTCAGAGGGACCACAGAGGCAACCAGATGTTAGCGTGACAGGCCAAGAAAACGACACTGCTCCAGTGTCTTCAGAGCGAACTGGGACCATTCATGGCCAAGAGAAGAAATGCCTGAACAAAGTAAAAGTGACGCACACCAGATTGCCCCATGAGGACAGAGGCAGCGGGTGTAGAGGGGATGGGACAGCGCTCGTAGGAAACCCGTTGGATTCAGATCGATCCACTTCTGATTTGAAACTCTCGTCTGCAGAGACAAACCTGGACTCTTCACCAGATCCTCTACGAAAACTCCTGACGGACACTTTTGACAGTTTGAATATCACAACGTTTTCTGTTCACTTGTCCGAACCATCAGACCTCTCTGATGATGAAGACGCAGTAAGGAGGAAGATTGTAACAGGACTGAAGCCACTGTCATCATTTTCATCCTCTTCATCATCCTTACCAAAGTCACAGTCATCATCATCATCATCATCATCATCATCATCATCATCATCATCATCATCATCATCATCATCATCCACACCATCACCTTTACAAGTTTCATCCTCATCATCATCATCATCATCATCACCCTCATCACCACCATCCCTTACACCTTCATCACCGTCACCATCAAAGTCACCTCCATCATCATCATCGTCTTTCGGCTCAGACAAACCAGATTCCTTTGGAAATACAGAACAAAATGCTGATAAGACCAAAAACACGACTGACACAGCATCTCCGGAAGAAAGAAAACAATCACCCTCAGGAAAAGCGGGCGCACCACTTCCCCGCCGCACACCTCCAACACGAGGTTTCATTCGTCGTCCACGCCCAGTTTTGGGTTTGTTTCAGAACAGGACACATCTGAATTTGAGAGGTCCTCACCGTCCCCCTCCTCATGGAAACATTATCCCAAGAGGAGAGTCAGGGACGAGGGATAAATCCGCGAATGACTCATTGCCTTCATCTGCTTTGGAGGAATCATCCCCAGTGAAGATGAACACATTAGTCAGGGATGCGAGTGGAGACAAGGATGGGCCAGCTGCACCTGCATCCTCTGGACACAACCAGAGAGTTATGCTGACAGAAAGAGGACGAATCCCAGTTCGCCCTCAGACTCCAAAAGGTGGATATGTGCGTCGCCCCTTTCCAAACATGGCATTTCTTCAGAACAAAACTCGACCTAATTTAAGGCTTATGACTCGCCCCATTCGACCTTTAAGTCCTGAAACAAAAACACAGAGGGTGGAGGTGTCGCCTGCTGAATTTCCAACTACTTCATCTCCTCCTGATGTCAAAGCTGAAAGTCCACAGCCAATAGGAGAGGATAGTGAAGATAGAGCTGTGGTGAGAACCTCCTCAACAAGAATGTCCAGTGAGCAGTTAAATCAGACTCTCAGAGGTCGAGGAGAACCTTTCTCCCATCGCCCAACCAAAGTTCAATATTTCCGTCGCTCCCAAATGTATGCTGGACCTCTCGAGAACAAAACACGTCCACACTTGAGACGACCTCAATATCCACGTAGAGGTCTCATGCACAAACCTCTCCCTGTCAGAAAGCTGAATGGAGACGCTGTTGGACGTCAAACTAGCCAACAAGAAAAGGGGAGTCCATCTGAATTCCCTGAAATCCCATACAACCAGTTAGGAGAGCAGGATGTCCCCAGGCCTACCCAACGAGTAGAAGTTCTAATAAGACAAACAGGAGAACAAGAAACTGCAGATGTAAGCCCCCTGATGGATGGCCTCAATACTGCTGTCAGTCCACAAAGTAACAAATTAGAAAATGGGGAAAGGGCTCCAATCCAAACAAGCAAATCTGGGGAAGAAGAAACTGGCACTCTGGTTTATAAGAATGATTCTGACCTCCATAACCAGCGAGTCAATACTACCAAATATCCTGCGTCTACAGTTCGAGGTAGACAAAATATCCCAAAAAATTCCTCTGATTCAAGAGATTCAAGAACAGTCTCACTTCCAAAGCGACAACCGCCATCAAGAGGTATAACTGGACATCGCACCCAGATGAGAAGCTCCGTCAGGGAAGAAGATCCTAAAACAAATCATGCTGTTAAAAGGGTGTTTGACACTAAAACTGGACAAACAAGAAACGCTGCTTCAAAACCTTTGGTGGGATCAGATGTTGCTTCAACCGGAGTCACAAGAGAACATCTGGACTACGTAGGAGTGACGAACCGGACCTCAGATGGTTTCACGCTCATATGGGACTCACCCGAAGGAAAGTACAAAAACTTTGTTGTTACCAGGAAACGAGATGAAAAAGATGAAACACCAAATCCAAAGGGAAGTCAGAGAGATCAACAAAGACGACAAGAAGACTCGGAGAGAGAGGACGAGAAGCATCAACCGACTCGTGAACCAGGAGAGAGAAGCACTGAAGGTGAAAACCGAGTGTCAGAAAGTGACCTCGCACATATTCCAATGAAGCAAAGCAACACAACAGTTAAACCAGCAACAGGAAGTGAGAAATCCTTCAAAGAGGTTCTTCCTGGTTCAGCTCGCTCCGTCCACTTTGAGGATCTGCCTCCTCAGACTGAGTACACCGTCACCTTGCTGGGAAAGGGTCCTGGTCTTCTGTCCAGACTGCACAAGCTCGTCATCAGTACAGGTATCAGCCATTGTGACGGTAGAACAACACAAATCACTGCTGTACAATGCGACAACATTACTGTCAATGTTGTGAAGCCTTCTTCACACAGAACTCGCTCCTTCCCTCTTGAGCTCCACCAGTCTGGGTTTTCAGAATAAAATCACTTCATGCGTGTTTCATATCTTCACTGTGTCTCACGTTGACCTGATTAAATCACATTTGTTAACTAATCATCACTTGTCTTAGTATGACTGTTATAATATTTGCTTACCCACTAAATACCTCTTCCATTTTCATTTCAAGAGCTCAGGTGTCGTGCTGCTCTTGAAGACTGTAAGCGTTTACGGTCTCAGATCACCCGTGTGTTTCTCATGAAAACATCGGTTCTGTGACATTTAATCTGTTTGTTCTCAGCTGATGTTGAAACAGTTGTGTTTTGTGTTCATGCTGTTTGTGCCTCGCTCCTCAGCTTCGATGAATATGTGAAATACTCATATTCATGATTCTGCAGCCACACAACATGATCAACACTCGGTGGTAAAGACGCAGATATTTGAGACCTCGGATACACACGGGCACAGTCACATTGTGAACTAGTAAACGATCTAGTTTCCAGAGGATTGAGGGTCATAAACATATCAGCATGTTGGTTAACTCGGTGAGCTGGCAAACCTGGAGATCAGACTTCAGCTTGGAGCTCATTGATTCTCAGGTTCTTCTCTGGGTCTCGACAGGTTTGTACAGTTTCAGAAAAACTTAAGTTTCAAGTACTGACAATAACAACTGACAATAACCACTTCTGCTTCTTGATAACAAGAAGCAGAAGCAGGACCTCGATGTCCTTAATTAGTTATATTTCTATCAAGATGGAATGTTTTTGAAAAAATCGAAACCTGGAAATGAAGGAGTACTGTCTTGTTAAATGCAGTTTGAGTCTCTTATGTCCATTTCACTAAAGCTGGACAGTTCTGTTGTACATGATTTGTGTACAAGTTCTTAATTTCATATTGTTTTTAAATATTTAAATGTGATGATTTGTTAGGTCTGTAACAATGGGTTAGTTTGACTGGACATTAACTCTTGATGTGTCCTAAAATGGATGTTTGGTTTATGTTTTAGTCCAAGATTTGGAAAAAGATCTGTTTTTAAGAGACAGTTAATCAAGCGTCGGCTTCGCACCTTTTACATCATAGACAACGACCTCAGTTTTGTACAGTAGTCACTTGTGGCAGTGAAAAGTTAATTTAATTTTATTCCTAATAATGATCGTTGATTATATCGTATTTTTGGAAGCCTGTAAATGTCTGAGAGCAGAGTCGTGACAAAGATGTGACGTGACCCACTTCACTGACTTCACTTTGTCTGATTGTATCGTGACACCACCGTTCATCCACTGCTGCTCTGGTCTTCTGTCACTCAGGGTGAGCTAACAGCCAGCTTCACTGACCCATCACCCCCCATCACCCCTCGCCCACACCAGGGTAAGACCACCGCTGGTCTGTCTCCATCCTTTTCATCCAGATGTGCACATTTTAATCCACTTTCAATCAAAAGGAAGGAAGTGGATATTTCATAATCAAATTGATCCGGGTATCGAACAGACGATATGTGTCAGTACAGTACACTGTGGTACATATTTATCTTTACAGGATCAATTTAGAGACTAAATTTCAGGAGTAAAATTTGCAAAATGCCCAAAATATTAAGAAATAAACACAGGAAAACCAAACTGTGTAGTGATATTTGTTCAGTGACAGCCTGTCTGTGATGAATCCGTTTTTAAATGGAAAATGATCCACCTCCTCTGGTCAGGTTCATCTGTCTCAGTCCTAACGCTTCAAATGAGTTGTCACCTCCAGCTCCTCTCACTGTGTGGAATTAATTAACTCATCTTTAATCATCTTGTGAAATTGTCTCCTCTTCTTCTTTTGGTTTGACGTCATTTATTCCTGCCCGATCTTATTTTCAGGTTTGAGCGACCGGCTAACATCGTTCCTCATTCCCTCCTTTGCTGCTGTCCAGGATCCATCTTCATTTGATTGTGACGCTATATGTCTGTATATGATTTGTATACTGTATATATGTTGGCACTGTACATATATACACATGAACTCATTGGAGCACTAATAGCAACAGTGTGGATGATTAATAAACAATGTACACACTCTTTACTCTTTACTCTCTTTAGGATATTTATTCCTCTTTCCTTTTCTTTTCTAATTCCTTTTTCTCCTCGTCTTATTCCTGTTGCTTCTTCCCTTCTTTCTTGTTTCCCTGTTATTTGACTTCCTGGTCTGATTCCTCTCCCTGAACTCTTTACGCCATCCAGGCCCCGAGCCTCCGACCGACATCGTCTTCAGCGAAGTGACAGAAAACTCTCTGACAGTTTCCTGGACCAAACCCAAGAATCCCGTCAGTGGTTTCAAAGTCACCTACACCCACACTGAGGAAGGTGAGGAACTGAATCACCATGTTTAACAGCAGGTTCCTGGATTTGCTAGATGCCATAAAAACAAACAAATAGATTTTCAGAAGCGTCTTTATCTTCACACTGATGTTTTATGGTCATAAGGAGATTAATCAACATTTGTATATCTTTCTGGTTGTGGATTTAGTTTCTATGCATGCACTTAAAAACCACAGATCTGATTCTGGAAAAATCACATGTCTGCAGCTGTTGAGCAGAAAGTTCAAACGGCCAAAGTTTCACGTCTCAACAGATTTGTGATAAATGATCTGTGACTGTTGCATTGTCTGACCTCAGATCACTGGAGCAGCTCAGGGGCTGATTCCCCCCCAACAACAACATGTATGAACCAATAACTGACTCCTTCTCTGTCTTGTGAGTGCAGGGGAGCCGGTGTCGGTGTCCCTGGAGTCGGAGGACTCCTCCGTCGGCCTATCACAGCTCTCTCCTGGTTCAACCTATGAGGTCAGCATCCTGTCCATCCTCGGCCTGGACGAGAGCGACCCAGTCAACGACTTCGTCTCGACACGTGAGGGCGGCAGGTTTCACTTTAGTTCTTTGTGCTGCCGATGAGTTTTTTTTACAATCACACAAAATGAAGACGTCTTATGAAAACTAAACTGTGACGAGCTGATGGCCACTTTGACCTTCATAAGTCACCTGCACGACCTTGAACCACAATATCATGACGCTGTGGACGTTCAGTTTTTCTTCTTGTCCCTCACAGCTCCTCAGTTCAGATTGGAATTAGTTTCCTTGGACACATAATAAATTACAATGTACAAAATAACATTAGGGAAACACAACAAATAACTTCAAGCTTTTCAAAAAACTGAAAATATTGACGGGTGGTTTTTCAATCGTATATAGATTTATGAGCTAAATTACTTAAGTTGGCTAAATCAGAGTCAGTACCAGGGTTTATCTAATGTTAGCAACACATTGTTAGCTTTCAGCTACGGTAGCTAAGTCGTAGTTGGGGATCAGAAAAACGTTGTATCTAATGTTAGCGATACATTATTAGCTTTGCAAGCTATGTTAGCAAAGGTAGCTAAGTCAGGGTTGGCAAACACGTTAGCAACATTAGCTTGTTGATGATTTAGTCAATATGAAGACTCATTTTATCTATAATCAAACTGAATCTGTAATTTTGTGGAACAAAGAAGAGTAAAATGTTCAAATGTTTCTCTACGAACAGATTCAGAAACCGTACCGTTTGCTGCAGGAGCTCTGGATCTTTGTTTCCTCAGGAGCCTCATTTGAAGCTCTGGATCTAAACTGTGTGTTTCTTACCCAACTTTGTCGTAGGAAATGTTCTCTGCTGCTCAGTCCGACATCTTCAGTCTCCACTTTGGTTTTTAAGCTACAGCTTTTGTTTCTGTTCGGTTTTTAACATTTACTGTTGACTCCTCTCTCAGTCCCTGACCCGCCAACACACCTACGGGCCGTGAACGTCACCGACACCAAGGCCTTGCTACTGTGGCGTCCAGCGTTGGCCACCATTGACAAGTACGCCATCGTCTATGGCTCGGGTTCAGGTACGTGGGGGTGCAGTTGTGTTTGTTAACGATGGCGAAACCTCAGAATTGAAGGCCACGTCATGGACAAATGCTTTTAAACAATCTTGTTCACATAGAGTTTAAAGTTGGTTGGATTCATTCTGTAGGAACAAAGTACAGAGTAGAGTTATTGCTAAAAGTGATGCCTAAATCCAAAATGGCCGACTTCCTGCTGGTGTTTAAAGGGCGTGGTTAAGCCATGTAAGATGTAACCTTTTAAACATGACAGAGGCGTGTGTCGAGTTTAAAGTAGATTAGAGTCTGTAGTGTTGATCCACACATTCACCAATCAACCTGAGATTCACTGCAAATAAGTAAAAAGCTCAGTTACATTTTCTCTTTTAATTTCCGCTTCCTGTCGGTGAAATGACGTTGAAATACGCTGCTGTGACGAACTCTCTGTCTGACTGTGTGTGCAGGTTCAGAGCTGAGGATCACGGTGTCTGGAAACGCAGCCGAGCATCAGCTGAGCGGTTTGGAAGAATCCACCACCTACACCGTCACCATCACCAGTCAGCTGGGCCGAGACGAGAGCCCACCGGCTGCAACCAGCTTCACCACCAGCAGAGGTCAGTGCACACGTGCTTAGTGAGGACACTCACATTATACATTCCCTTAACCTTAACCATCGCAACTTAATGCCTAAACCTAACCTGGTTATCACCCTGAATGAAAATTAAAACAATTCATTTGAATTACACGTCATGATTGACAGCTGAGACTGACTCGTGATTGGTCGAGCACATGTAAGGGCTGGACCTCGATACCACAGCTCCACACCCTGATCACTACTGCACAGACTCTGCCTGTAAATGACATCATCACCACTAGATGGCAGCGTTAGTATCCGAGATATTTTCGGGTCGTCCATCTTTATTTAAAGTCGATCAATCTCAGTCACAGTTTCTCTGCAGATGGTTTTTTTCACGGTTCAGTTTGTGTTATGAATTCACCAGATTTGGCAAAAAGCCGTTTGAATCCGCTCATGAGGAAACTTGATAATAATTAAGAGTCAGATCCGGGTGAAAAGTAAAAAGTGAAACTGAAAACATTTCTCCAGGGAGCGAAGGCGACGTGCCGCGAGATCTCCAGGCCGACAACGTGACGCCTCGCACCGCCCTGTTGTCATGGAAACCACCGGTGAACCCCGCTGCCAGCTACCGGCTGACCTATCAGACGGAAGGTCAGGAGGTGAAGGTGAGATGACTTGAGAATCTGAGACCTGATGATGAGCAACACTTAATATTAAACTTTTGATAGTAATTTCAAGGAAAGTAGGAAGTTCCATTTAAAGACCAACTTCATTTTCATTTATTTTCATTCAATTTTGGAAACTTTATTCTTCATGTGAGTTGAATCCTCTGTGTTTTGGACGTTCAGCGGACCTCCACTCACAGACTTATTTAAAATAAACTTCTGTGTCAACAAGATCATCTCTGATCAGCAGATCATTTATTAGAGTTGACTCCCGGTTCTTTACCTTTAATCTTCCTCTTGTCCTGTTTTTCCTCATCAGGAGGTGAAGGTGGATTCTTCGGTGAGAGAGTTGAACCTCACCAGACTTTATCCTGGATCTAAATACACGGTGCAGCTACAGGCGGAGGCAGGAGGACGATTCACCTCCACCGTTTCCACTGAGTTCACCACCGGTACAAAACTTCTCCTTCTTGCTTTTCTTGTGGTTATTCAGTTATAAACTCCTGGCCCACTACCCATGATCCTTTTCCTTCCTCCTCCCTCCTCTTCTTCAGGCGCCCTGAGGTTCCCCTTCCCCACCGACTGCTCTCAGGAGCTGCTGAACGGCATCAGGGCGTCAGGCGAGCTGGAGATCTTCCCTCAGGGGAACCAGGGAGCGTCGATGATGGTTTACTGCGACATGGAGACGGACGGAGGAGGCTGGACGGTGCGGTGACATCAGCGACAGAATGGTCCTACAGTGAAATGTGTCAGCCTCAGGTTTAAACTAAGTGTTCTCCTCGTGTCCACAGGTCTTCCAGCGGAGGAAGGACGGCTCGGTGGATTTCTTCAAAGGCTGGAGGGACTACGTCAAAGGATTTGGAGATTTGAGTGGCGAGTTTTGGCTCGGTGAGAGAGACGCCCGCCACCAACAGTTTGAGAACAGTCTTTATTTCAGCTCACTGCAGGAAATCATGTGAAGAACACGTTAATTATAATTCAACAGCTGCAGTTATAACAGACACATGTGACACAGTATAATGAATAATAAATAAATAAAGGTAAAGGGAGCTCCTCTCCGGGTCGATTCATACGATATAACCCTAAGTCTAACTGAAGTTCATACTTGCCGCCTTCAGGCCTCGAGAGTCTCCACAATCTGACAACAATGAGCAGGATGAGTCTGCGTGTCGACCTGCGAGATGGAGACGACTCAGTGTTCGCCAAATACTCCACGTTCGCGGTGGCCAGGAGGAACTACAAACTGACCGTGGGCGGATACAGCGGTAACGCAGGTGAGACTCAACGGGCGTAAACCGACAACACAGCGATCTTAAAACCTGCAGAATTCAAACTCTGAGGTCCTTGTCGTCGAACTATTACCTTCTCCTGAAAACTTCCAAAACCCATTAATCCTCCACATCTCCTCCGTGTGTCAGGTGACTCTCTCAGTTACCACAACAACCGCGTCTTCTCCACCAAAGACCGAGACCCGTCGCCGTTCATCACCCGCTGTGCCATGTCGTACCGAGGAGGATGGTGGTACCAAAACTGCCACGAGGCGAATCTCAACGGACTCTACGGCATCGACGTCAAACACCAGGTAACCTAACCCCCCCGAGGACTTCACACCTGCAGTGAGAATCAGTCAAATCCTTTTCAAACCTGCAGAAATCTGAGTCTGAAGACATACGATTAATATTAAAACTATTTTGATTGAGTCTCCCCCTAGTGGCACAAAACTACGTCCTGTGCTTTAAAATCTAAATCAGGAGGTTTGATGCTGACAACAGTGTTTACTTATTTCTGATTTACCTGACGTGTGTGTGTGTGTGTGTGTGTGTGTGTGTGTGTGTGTGTGTGTGTGTGTGTGTGTGTGTGTGTGTGTGTGTGTGTGTGTGTGTGTGTTAGGGTATCATCTGGACTTCCTGGAAAGGGAAAGACACGTCCATTGCGTTCACTGAGATGAAGATGAGACCAGCGTCCTTCAGTCCTGCAGCCAGAGGGTGAAACAGAGAGACGCTTAATGAACTGCTGAACACACACAGTGGGTCCATACATGTGCGAGCACACACGTGTGTGAACACACACCGTGGTGTTAACAGAGTCACACTCACGTCACACCAGATGAAGACGTGTTTTATTTAGCAGTATTTTACTGTTGTTGTACAGTTTTTATGTTTTTTACCTTTTACCTGTTAAAGCAGCCAATCAGACGTCCTCCATATTTAATTCAAACAAGCAAATGAACAGAAGAGACGACGAGGACAGAAGAGGTCGAGGAGGTGGACCGAGAAGCGAGCACATTCTCACTGTGGTCACGTGAGCTGTCGTTAGTGAAAACTGCTCAAAGTCAAAATGTTTTTGTTCCTGTTTGTGAAGACAAAGTTGTGTTGAGGTTTTTGTTGTTAAGTTGTGTTTTTTTGCGTTAACATGCTTGTGTACGACGCCGAAGCCACCCCCTCACTTAACCACAGGTGATGTCATCACATCAGACTGTAAATAAAAAGTAATGACAGCTCCCCAACTGGATCGCCCCCTGTTGGCTGACTGCAGTATAGAACATCTGGTTCCTCGTACATGAAGCTGATGTTTGCAGCACTTTGTCTGTGCATTAAGACTTTTCATTATGTTTGATGTAAATAAATTAGATACTCGATGATTAGTTCGTCTCTAAAATGTTTAATTTTCACAATCTAATAAAAAAAGCTTTTTTACCTTGTTGCATTTTTGACGTAATTTGACTTTTCTTTTTTTTTCTCCTCATAGAAAAAGATTTAAACATTTTTTGATAGAAAATATGAATTTGCCTTTTCTGACGGAAGAGTTAGTGGTTTAAAGCTCAGCACCGCCCCCTGGTGTATCTCTGGTGCACTGCGTCCCCTCAGAGCCTGTTCTCTCACTTCAGTTCTGATTCTGTTGTTGCTGCCTTAAAGAATCAAAAGGATTCATATTGAAAACTGATGCTCGTGATATTTAAATCACTAACTGATGAAAACAGGAGGTTTTCATCTGTTTCTTTTCTGAAGATTTGTCTTTGTGTCGTGAAGCTCGTGTCTCATCATCACACAGAATCACAATAACGTCTGTTTCTCAGGGTGAAGACGATCCCAGGCGACTTTTTACACCCTGTGTGTGTGTGTGCGTTGTTTTAATTGGTCCCCAGGGTGCACCCCCACCACCCCATTCACCAGGTGGCCAATCAGATCAGTTCTTACCTGAGTCACCTGGGCCTCTTGTTTCCAGGTGTGTGTGTGTGTGTGTGTGTGTGTGTGTGTGTGTGTGTGTGTGTGTGTGTGTGTGTGTGTGTGTGTGTGTGTGTGTGTGTGTGTGTGTGTGTGTGTGCTGCTGTCAGGATGGATGAAGAGGTGGAAACTGATCCTAAACACCAGGAGACAGGAGGCGGCAGAGACACCTGAGGCAGGTGAGTGGACGTCTGTCAAAGAGCAGGAGAGGAAACAGGGAGACGTCCAGAAGAAAAGAAATGATTCCTCTGTCAGGAAGAAGAAAGACAGTTTTTGAAGAGCTGAAGAAAACATTTCCACTTTTAAAGAGATGAGACGTTTGAGGGATTCACATCAACCAGAGGACAAACAAGAAAGGTACGATTTATGATTTGTTTATTATTATTCATCTTCTTGTGTTTATTCTTCTTAATATTCTTATGAGCAAACCAAACTCAAATATCATCAGTTTGCAATAACATGAACTTTCCAGAAGAGAATATATTCTAATAAAATAACTAATCACTATCAGTTTCATTATGGATCATTCTACTGCACTTTCTACTCCAGTGGATGAAAAGATACTGAGGTTGTTTCTGGTGTGTTGTTGTATGATTTTATTGTTTAGTTTATGGTTTGTGTTATTTATTTGTTGATGTGATATATTTAAATTCAAAAAGTAAAAAAAAACAGCGAAACAGGACAAATTTTTAAAAATAAAAAAATAAATATTTTTACAGATTTGAAGAAACCAGTGGATGTTTCTGAGTCGTCGAGGTATTAAACTACTTTTCACTCATTATAACCTTGTTGTTGTTTATTAATGTAGAATTAAATGAGTCTGTTTTTAGCTCTCTAACGAGGCCTGTGATTCCGGAGAGGACTGATAATTACCCCTCCACCTCCTCGGGACAATCATGATGTCGCCAGACGCCCGGGCCCTGGAGGACCTGTTGTTCGGCAGTGACCTTGGTGACGAGGCAGAGGGGTCGGAGCCGGGCGGCGGCCCAGCGGGGGGGGAGGAGAGTGCTGCTGCAGACAACGTGAGCATGAAGACAATAAGATGATGGTTGGTGGAGGGTGTCACTACTTTGTGCTGCGGCCACCGTCTGCATCCTCAGCTTTAATCACTTCGATTTTATTAATGTCTTTAAATATACAAAATATCTACAATCAACATCAACAACAAAGCAAAACAACACACAATCTAATCCACAAAGAATTAAATCTATAACAACACATCTAGTCATTAAATATTAATGAATACATTGACACCATATATAATGATGTAATTACATATTATACACCATCCTTTGCGTTCTTCACACTCAGTTTTGTAAAGAGGTTTTTCTGAGGCACAGACTCGACACAGAGTTGATCTCATATTGATATGATATTCAGCAGGAAACTGTTGAAACATGAAGAATCATGAAGTTTGGTGGATTTGTTCCAGCAGCAGCTCTTCAGGGTCAGGAAGCAGAGGATCATGGGTAATATCCAGAGGGACGACCCAGTCAACACATTGAGACACTTTGTTTTTTCTACACATGAAAACCTTCGTCACTCAGAGACAACAGAGTTAATCTCCATGTGTGGCTGCAGGGGGCGCTGCTGCTCAGTGACTGTAACTTAGTGTTGATTTAAATGTCTTTGGGAAGGACTCAACACAAAGTCTGAATTCTTTCAATCCCTTTTATAG
>NC_047161.1:631817-679317 GCF_009819705.1 Hippoglossus hippoglossus
CTGCTTGTCCTTTACTTTATTATTCTCTGTTTTATTTATGCAGCTGTTGATAATTTTTCTGATTTATTTACATTTGCTGTCTTTATGATTATTTGATTTAGTTTTGTTGCCATGGCAGCTTCTTATTTGTTGTCCTGATGAAGCTCCAGTGACCCAGAGCTTTATATATATATTTATTATTATTTTCACTTTATCTATTTGTCAGAATTAGGGAAGAAAGTCGTAGAAAATCTCTTAGGATGATTTTCAACGAGAGAAAAAGTTCAGCTACAGAACAAGTATGAATTATTTCTGTAGATTTGTAAAAATGATAATTATGTTTTGCTGGTTTTAAATTCAAGATGAAATCATGGTTAAAATTAATCCAATCATGGAGTCATCACACTTGAACTCATCACACTTGAATCCTGTTGTTGTTGTTGTTGTTGTTGTTGTTGTTGTGTTTTATTGTTGTGAAATCTTGTGTTGGTTGGGATGAAATGAGCTTAGCACTAACTCTGCTAAGGAGCTGTGCAAATAGACGAATATATAATGATAATAAAACTAACTTTATACAGAAGCTTTGAAAACGGCAGTTACAAAGTGCTTCACAAAAATAACATCAGCAAAACAAAACATCAAAGGTACAAATCAAATGATAGGAAATCTGAATACTGATCAGTTCCAAGGGACAACTGCTCAAGAATTGAAGAGTTTCTCTTTTGAGGCATTCTTGAGATATTACGTTCATAAGAATATCTTGAGTTCACAACAAGGTGAGATCATGTGACCTTGACCTTTTTATCTTTGAACATTGAAATCCAATCAGTTTATTTTTTAGTCCAAATTTGAAAGAATTACCTCAAAGAGTTAGGAGATATTTCGTTAACGAGAATGGGACGAACGGACGGACGGTGGAATAAAATAACCTGTTGGGTCTGTTTTCAGATGAGACCATCTTTCCATCTCGGGGCCTCTCAGCTCACCCTCCTCTTCCTCGCCCTGCTCTGCCCCATCCCATGGACGGCGTGGTCGTGCCCCCTCTCCTTCGCAGACACAATGGACGGATCTGATCTGGAGTCTGTGCTGCAGCACCAGGCGGCTCTGGACCAGCTCGTCGCCCCTCAGCTCGTCCACCAAGCGCTGCTGGAGCCTGGGCAGGAGGCCGAGGAGGACGGATCCTGGGAGGAGGAGGCGCTGCTGAGAGCCCAGAGAGGAGACCTGATGGCCCGGCCACTGCCGCCCTTCCCTGAGGGTCACTCTCTGGAGAGCTACCACTACCAAGACGGAGGAGAAGGGGAGGAAGGCGGGAAGAGGAACGAAGCTCTGACCTCCATCATCGGGGGGCTCCAGGCTGTCAACCGGGAGAAGGGGGGCTTCGGTTTCCGCTTCGGGAGGAAAAGATGGACTGACCGGGGATGGAGGGATGAGGGGAGGGGGAGCTCAGAGGAGGACAAGAGGGACTGATGGTGTTTTTTTATGGAAAAGAAAGATAAGAAAAGGAAAAATACACAAATCAGAGTGGGTGAGTGCCTTTAAAATGAGGAAGAAAAATAAACCACAATAAATCACCTTTAATTTTACATTTGAGATCAAAACTACACAGAAAAAAGAATAAGACACAACTGAAGTAAAATAAGAGTCATTTTATGTTGGAGTCAGGAAATAAAAAGAAAAGACAGAGATATGTATTTAATAATGGACGAATATCCAGAAAGAAAACAAGTCTTTATCAGTCTCCAGCTTCTCCATGTAAATGTTACAGATATTTTGTCACATCCAAAGTTTAACGGTGTAATAATAAATGTATATAGATATAAATTGGAAGTAGAACTTTACTTTGTAAATGTGTTGATCGTTGGCTTGAAATGAAAAAAGAGAAAATAAAAAAACTCAACACACGTTCGATTCCTTCAGTTCGTCTCACACAAAACACCCGACTGTAAAATAAAGATGGACGACGTGACGCCGCTTAAAAGATGAAACATCTCAATCCCCCTGGTGGCTGGCTGCAGTATAGGCCATAAACCCTGCCTCCTCCATGTTAGCAGATGGGACATCCTGCCTCCTCCATGTTAGCAGATGGGACATCCTGCCTCCTCCATGTTAGCAGATGGGACATGGACCAAACTAAAACATCTAAGTAGATGTTAAATGTTTGTGAAAGATGTTTCTGTCATTTCGGGTCATTCTCATCTCACTGATGTTTGTTCTGTCCTGTTCTTTTATCCCGAGATATGAGAAGAGCCGGTCTCGGTTTGGTTCAACAAGTATTTATTCAGAAGCAATGAAAAGGTACAGCATAGCTATGTGCACATAGCTATGCTGTACCTTTTCATAAACAGCCTCGGCTTTCTAGTAGCACGGGGTAGTCAAGAGTCGCCCCGAACGGATGACGGGTACAGTATTTATAACAGTAGGTAGAACTTCATTGGTCAATAACGAGGGGGAGTCACCGGGGTTCAGACCTTGGCTCTCCCTTGCCGGTGCGTGGTCCCATCCTCTTGGCCCTGGAGTCTGCGAATGATGAGGAGCCGCTCCCAGGTTCACCCCTCCTCTGACAGTAGCTGGGAAAATCTTCCCATTCTGACAGTGTTTGGTTTCATGTTTTACAGACAGGCCTTCAGCTGAAGCCTTGTGGGTCTTCAGTATTTTTGCAGATACGGTGTTGCTGTTCATTGGAGTGAGAAACCTTGTTCCTGCGTTATCGGCTGTATGTTCTGTGTGTGTAAGCATGCGCGTTTTCTAGACAAAACAACGCCTTTCCTATCTGTCCTTCAGACCCTAGTGGCAGCTGCTTGAATTCTTTCTAAGGGTAGGTCACAGTTTCTTATGAAAACAGTGCATTCATGTATGTGTGATGTTTGAATAAAGCTGATGGAGTTTAGGCTGTAATATAGTAAGTTAGGTATGAGAACAAGTTAAAGTACAGTGTATTGTCTGCCACAGATGTACAGTCTTCTCAAACCGGCCTTATCAGACAGGTGCGAGACTGAACTGCGATGTGACGCACACACACACACACACACACACACACACACACACACACTAACCAACTTCAAGATTAAAACCAGCCAGCAACAGCTACTATCAGTCACTATGTGAAGGCCACACATTCAGACACGCACACAAAGAAAAACATAGATTTTAGTCTGAACAGTTCAAGTGTTTGTATTTCTTGTATTTAGTCTCTTGTTAAAAAGGCGTATTCTTCGTTCTACTGTAATCTAGCACGTTACTGTGTATCCGTTACTCAGGGAGGACGCATCGTTCTCATTACAACTTATGTTCATTACTTATTATTTTGAGTTACAATAATGTCACGTGATGTGAGGTCGCGCCGCGGGGACTTTCCGAGCCGCCCCTGAACGCACCAGTCAGTGCTTCCTGAGTGGCGGAAGAAGAAGAGACGCGAAGAGACAGACGGAGGAAGAAAAAGAGACAGACGGAGGAAAAGAAGAGGAGAAGAAGAAGAAGAACAAGATGAAGAACAAGATGAAGGCTCGTCCCGACCTGCTCTTCATCTCTCTCCTCTCTCTCCTCTCCCTGGTTCCCGCGGGCCTCGCTGGTAAGTTCAGTTTGTCAAAGTGAAAGTAAAACGCGGAAAGTTGTGACGCAGTTAGAAATAGACGAGTCTTTGAGTTGTTGTGTTGAATTAACGAAGGAAGAATCGTTGTTCTCCAGTTTGTCAACGTGTTTTTTATTAGTTCCACGTCAAACGGACAGAATTTACAGAGTCGTGGTTAAAACGACTCATCAGACTGCGAATATACGTGATGACACGCCCCCTGGTGGCCGGCTCCAGTACAGCTCATTAACCCCATGGACTGAATTTGAGTTAAATACATGTTCTTATCACACTGATGTTTGTAGCGTCCTCGGCTGAATGATGGTGTTTCACTGATGCTTCACAAAACTTTATTAACAACTCGCAACATGCTGTGAACACACCGAAAGAACGAGGAGGGAAAGAAAACACTAGAATGAGCCCTTTATATTTATATACTGTATATCCAAGTACTTTGTATTTACATCTGGAAATATACAGTATTCGCTCTACGGAGGCCGCCATGTTACAGAAGCCCAGACTGGACAAACACCTTTTGAGTTTTATGACAACTGAAGGCTTCCTGTCACATTTATTATTTCTTTACACTTTACTGGAGCCTAAATGTTTCTGTCCCTGTCAGGATCCTGTAGATGGACGACTGATCTGATTGGTCAGTAGTTGGTTAAAGGTTCAGCATCAGTTACCATGGTAATATACCCTGGTCACAAGTGAGAACTCAGAGTTAAACCCGAAGTTACCTCGACAGCCACAGGTTCTGCTTCCTCGTTCAGAACGCGTCAGTTTCAATTAACCTCAAAATGATCTGTTTATGTGTTTATATAAGAAATGAAAGAAAAGGTTTGTCTCTTGTGATTTGTAGAGAGGCATTCCCTCACGTACATCTACACGGCCTTCTCCAAACCTACCTCGCTTCCTGGGATCCACGAGTTCACAGCCATGGGTCTGGTGGACGACACGATGATCGACTACTTTGACTCTGACCTCAAACAGAAAGTTCCCAAACAGCCGTGGATGGCGGAGCGAATGGATAAGAACTACTGGGAAAAAGGCACACAGTCCCGCCAGAGCAAGCAGACGTGGTTCCGTGTCAACATCGGCATCCTGATGGATCGACTGCGACAGAATGACAATGGTACGATTCATCCGCCCATTTTAAAGTCATCATCAATTATGTTGATACTGATGAAATAAAGCTGACATGTTTAGAGGACTGATCTTTATGATTGTGTGGGATTTGGTGCAGAACAAAATACAAATCTGGAGGAGGTCCCATTCTACTTATTATTCGTTCAACTTTTTATAAATAAATGCACCAGCTAGAATATCAGCTCTTATTTGTTTAAATCAACACTGAGCAACTTTTGTACCTTGAAGCAGCAGCTGGATGAAAGTGAGTCTGATGTTTAGTGTGAACAGGAGAAAGTTTCCTCCTTCTCTCCCTGAACGTCTGTTCTCTGTGACTCTGCTGAGTGGGTTCCATCTCCTGTGAGAAGAACTGACTGAGAGTCAGCTTCAACTGTCACAACCAGCTGCAGCTGAAGAGTGAAGCTGAACTGAGATCAGTTAAAAACACTCTGAAGTTATTAACAACCAGAGTTTATCTCCAATATTCAGCAGGAAACTGTTAAAACATGAAGAATCCTGAACAGAGTTTGGTGGATTTGTTACAGCTGCAGCTCTTCAGGGTCAGGAAGCAGAGGATCATGGGTAATATCCAGTGTTCAGTTGTGTTTCAGTTCAGTTGGTTTTCAACACATGAAACCACTTCATCGCTCGGACAGAGACCAACAGGGTTAATCACCTTGTGTGGCTGCAGGGGGCGCTGTTGCTCAGTAAAAGTTAGATAGTGTTGATTTGAATCAGCTTTAAAGGGGACATAGCATGCAATGTCGGGGTTCGGGGGTAAATGATGGTCTTCATAGCCCCCCCCCCCCCCCACCCCTCTCTTTCTCTCTCTGTCTGCTTGTGTGCTTGTAGTGGGGGGGGGGGCAGAGGGGGACATTTAATTATGTGATTGGGGAAATTAAAACTCCAGGACAACAGAAGGGGAATACAAAGTATGGGATGCATATTTGATAATTTATATAATATAAAATATGTAATTTATATTGTTTAAAATCATGGGGGGAGAGGGGGGGGGGGGAGCTGTCTCATTAGCATTTAAAGGAACAGGCACTCAAAACAGGTCACTCTGTGGAGGGCTGTTTTATACAGGGTAAAAAGCTGTTTGAAATGATCCTTGTGGTATTTTGACCAAAGTATGTTACAGACATTTCATTAAGACCCCAAGGAACCATATCAACTTGTGGTCAAATGGGCATGCTATGTCCCCTTTAAAGCTTTTTGCAGAATTTATTGAAGCTGTTTTCATGAGATGAATCAATGCTCGTTGTGTGACTTCTCTTCGTCTCGTCCCTTAAAGTTCCACCAGAAAACATCACAGTTCTAATCTGAGCCACCTCATCGTCTTCTCTGGTTTTGTGTTTATCGATGTCTTTGTGTCGTGTTGTTCCTCCGTCCTCCCTGTTAGATACCCACATCCTTCAGTGGATGCACGGCTGTGAGAGCATCATGGAAAACGGCATTGTGAAGTTCTATGAAGGCAAAGACACGTACAGCTACGATGGAGAGGACTTCCTGCATTTTGACGATAAGTACGGAGTCTGGATCAGCGCCAATCCCGCGGCGCAAGACACCAAGAGGAAGTGGGACGGGGTCCAGACACTGAAAGACTACACCAAAGGCTACCTGGAGAACGAGTGTCTGCTTTGGTTGAATCAGTTCGTGGAATATGGACGAAAGCAACATCAAGCAGCTCGTGAGAAAGATTTCTGTATTTTTGTTTTGGATTTGTTTTATGATTATGAGAGATTTAAAAATTCAGTTTTTTGAAAATATGTAAGTAGGGATGTCACGACAACCGATACTTCTACAAACGTCACGTACTCCTTTAACAGTAGCGTAGGTATCGAACAATACCAATTGTTGCCGGTTGCCGCCACTGTTAAAAATAAATCCTAGAGGAAAACTTATCATTTTCAATATGTTTTAATGGTCTGTCACTACCACTGTAGTAACCTTTATTTATATATATATATATATATATATATATATATATATATAATGTAGGTGTGTGTGTGTCATTGTTTTCCTTTCTGCCACTCTACTTTATAATGTTATTAATCATAGGCTACATCGCCACTGTTGTTTTTTGTATGTTCAAATATTGTTGTGAAGGAGTATTTATTTATTTCTTTATTTCTTTTCAGTCATTTGAATTCTGTCTTACTAGCGAGCGGCTCGGGCCAAACCCAGCCGAGCCTGAGAGGGTCTGAGGTGGGGACATTGAGCTGAAGCCTGTCGCTGCATCTTCTTCCTTTGAACATGAACTCACCACAGATTCTCTCTCCCCAGCTCCACCTGACATGTTCATGTTTGCAAAGAAGTCCCACACCGACAGCAACGTGATCCTGACGTGCCTGGCCAGCGGGTTCCTCCAGAAAGACGCCGAGCTGAAGATCAGAAGGAACGGCCGTCTTCTCGATAAAGTGGATGGAGTGAAGAGCTCCAATGTTCGACCAAACAATGACGACACCTACCAGACGAGACACAGTGTGGAGATCTTCAAGACGGACGAGTCTGAATACACCTGTGAGGTCATTCATGAGGGATCCGGTTTAAGTGTCAAGGTTACTTGGGGTAAGAAACTTTTTCTCTTGCAGTAGAATAGCTTGTGTGTTTGTGCATCGGAGTTCTGAGGAATATTTAAAATGTGTTCTTAAAGAATTAAAAAAGTGGAATCCATGCGTAGAACATTTTATAAGATGAAGGCTCCACATTCTGCACACATTGAACTCTTTATACACGCTATTTATTTACAACATGATGACGGTGACACATGGATCCTAGTTGAATGTTGGTCATTAGACTGTTGAGCTGTGGACCTGCACTGAACTACAAATGTTCTCCTAAATGTTCCTGAGGTTTTTTTTTTTACTGAATCTCGTTCGTGTTCAATCAGTATTTTAGTTATTTAAGCGAGACGAGTAGAATAAATACATTTTGATCATAATCACCATTTTAAGCTTAGATTTGGTGTTTTTACTGATAAACTGTTGAAAATCTGAAGGTAATTTCTGTTTTACAGTTTCTGACGGTGAGTATACTCAGCATAGAGGAACATTATCAACGAGCACAAATATAATTGTTCTGCCTCTGCGCCGGCACCAGTGACGGTTAAGTTGAACCTAGCAAATAGAAATGATGATGTTGAATATAACGTGAATGTTTCCTGTGTTTTAGATCACAAACTTCCTGCCGATGGTTCTGGACTCATCATGTATGTTGTGGCTGCTCTTTTACTGGTCGTCATCATGATCATTGTGGTTGGAACCATATTGTTCTTACGTAAAAAAGGCAAATGTGGTAAGTGCAATATACACTCAGTGGACACTTTATTAGGTACAGACAACCCTGTTATATATACTATGTTTGTAATGAATTTTAACCTAAGACAAGACCAGAGCAAAGAGAGGCCTCGACTTCCATGCACAGTGCATCCATGTGTGTTATCAGTGAGGTTAATGAACCAGCACCACAGCCTCTAACGTCTGCTGCACACTAGATGACTCGCTCTGAGCAGATTATCTGGTCACATGATCGATCACCTGACGGTTTCACCGAAGTTATCTCAATGCCATCGACCGGATCGGAGCCTCCTTTGGTTCGATTCTTCAGAACTCAGACTGTTGGAGACCAAGTCGAGTCAACAGTGCTGATCATGTTCATATTCTTTGTTCCTCAATGGAGCTCTTTTTTCTCCATCTCCCACATTTCTACGACACATTATACTAATGGTGAAGAAGGAGCTGAGCTGCAAGGCAAAGTTTCAATTTACTGATGGTCTCTGTTCCATCAAGGCCTGGGTGTCACCACTGATTTCCCACATCGATTCCATTCCATTCACAAGGTCTCGATTCGATTTCTGATTTGATTCAATATGGATTCAGTCTACGACACCAATTCTGCTTGGATATGAAAGAAATCTTCAGAGCATTAAAGCTGTAAATCATTTTCTATCAATGTTTTTATCAGGTACAAAGGTCTGTTATCATTTTATTATGGACTTTAGAGATAATGTTAAAGAACAGTCCTGTCAATCATTACATTTCTAATCCTTTAAACTGAACGTTCACTCTGCTCAGTCCCTCACTGACCAATAGAGGCTACATCCATTCTTCTGTTTCTGTCCAATACAATATCCTCAGTATCTTAAACCTATGAAATAACAAAACCCAAAGTCAAAGCACGAGGAGCTGCTCATTAACTGAGAGATTAGTAATGAAAGTGTGTGTTGGAACTTGGGCGGCTGTGGCTGAGGGGTAGAGCGGTCGTCCTCCAATCTGAAGGTCTGAAGGTCGGCAGTTCGATCCCCAGTCTTCCACATCTGCATGCCGAAGTGTCCTTGGGCAAGATGCTGAACCCCTCATAGAACAACAAAGTGCTGCTAATAGATGCACTGTATGAATGTGTGTGTGAATGGGTGAATGTAAAACTGTACTGTAAAGAGCTTTGAGTGGTCATCAAGACTAGAAAAGCGCTATATAAATACAAAACCATAACTTTCAGTTGTTAATTCATGTGTTGATGTTTATCACAGTTTCCAAGAAACTCAGAACCGTGTTTTTTAAAACCAAAAATGTATTTTTTGGTTGCATAAAAATACATAACAGACAAATAGCAAATCTGTTTTGTCAGTATTTTAATAGAGTAAAGAAGTAACATGTCTGTTTATCGTCTGCAGGCGGTGCCAACAAAGATCTCCTGGACACCGAATCCAACAATTCCTCCCAAAACAAAGATCTCCTGGACACCGGATCCAAAGGTAACAAAATACTTTTGAATCATCTGTCGTTGATGTGAAATGGAGCACTGGCTGTTCACTGTGTTCACGTGTGTCATCGTCGACTGAATGTTAACTGGTTCATCCTGTTAGGTTGCGTGTTCACGTCTTTGTGTGACGTGTTTATTACTCCTCTGGTATGGAGGAGCACAAGTGCCACGGAAATAGTACAAGTTCACTGATAACTAATTGTACAATTTAAAATAGCCATTCATGATTTTATCACAAATTCATTTATGAATCTATGAACAGATAAACTGAAAAACAGAGTAACTCATGATTTGTTATTTTCATAGGAAGTAGTCACAGTTTACAAAAAAAAATTATCCTTCAATATACAATTGAAAATAATAATGTTCAAAAACGCTAATGAATTCATGAATAAATGACAGAATTCAAAAAATCTATATGAAAATGAGAAATAAAAGTTTAGATATATTTATATACATTAGGGCTGAGTATCTGATTTCTAAAATCAATTTGATTCTGATTCACACAGTTTGAATTAGACATGGAATGATTATTGTATTAGGTTAGTTTTATTTCATCAGGAGAAACGTTCAGGTTTATTATTGTTGATTCTCTTGATTGTATATATATACGGTATATAAAGAGGATTTATATCTAGATGTTCAGTCCTAAATACATGTTCTCTTGTGACAGAGTCAGGATCTACCAGCTCAAGTGTCGCTGGTGTCTCAAGTGTCTCAAGTGTCTCTGGTAAGAATCTTTGTTTTGTTCATGAAAATGTATTTGTATTACTATGATCATGCCAACAACTGGATCCCAGAAATTCTTTGTCCAGACGAATGTTTTAGCTCCAGATCAGAAATAATGTCCGTCCTCAGTAACACCTGAAAACACACAGGACCGTTCAGAGACTCTGATTCAACAGCTGCTGACAAAGAGAAGGGCAGAAAGGCTTGTAGTTCATTATCCATGTTGTGTTCACCCTGTGACTGGAAGACCGGATCAGGAAGTACATTCCTGGCTGTGTGGATACCAAGCACAAAGCTGAAGAAAATGCATTTTGAAACTGAAATGCATCCATGTGGACGTAGCCTGAAGGTGTGAAAGTCAAAATGTACGTTCAAGCTGGAAAACAAGCTTGAAGCTTCAATTTGTATTAATTTATTAGGACTTTGGTGTTTTTCTTCCTCCTCCCCAGTAAAAAGGAGTTGAATCACTGAAAACTAAATTCTTTCAACTGAAATACTCTGCTTTGTCATTTTAGACTTAAAACCCAAAATGTATATTTTAGTTGCATAAAATACATAACAGACAAATAGCAGATCTGTTTTGTCAGTATTTTAATAGAGTAAAGAAGTAACATGTCTGTTTATCGTCTGCAGGTGAATCCAAGAATCCCTCCGAAAACGAAGTTCTGATGGAGAAGTTAGATCGTCAATAAACTTAGACTTAATCATAAGAAGAAGAAGAATAATCATAACTTTTATCCATATAGAACCATATGTATTTTTACCATGTGAAGAAAAGAAAACCTCCTTGTAGGACACATTGTGGAACATAACAGAAAATATATCAAACAGCTCTGAGCTCCTACATTGATAAACGCCGTACCTGGGGTGACCGGGCGCCCCCCCTCTCTGTGGAACACATTACCACCCCACATCAAAAAGGCCCCAAGACTGGCCCCCACACTGCTGTCATTCAAAAAGGCCCCCACACTGCTGTCATTCAAAAAGGCCCCCACACTGCTGTCATTCAAAAAGGCCCCCACACTGCTGTCATTCAAAAAGGCCCCCACACTGCTGTCATTCAAAAAGGCCCCCACACAGCTGTCATTCAAAAAGGCCCCCACACTGCTGTCATTCAAAAAGGCCCCCACACTGCTGTCATTCAAAAAGGCCCCCACACTGCTGTCATTCAAAAAGGCCCCCACACTCCTGTCATTCAAAAAGGCCCCCACACTGCTGTCATTCAAAAAGGCCCCCACACTGCTGTCATTCAAAAAGGCCCCCACACTGCTGTCATTCAAAAGGCCCCCACACTCCTGTCATTCAAAAAGGCCCCCACACTGCTGTCATTCAAAAAGGCCCCCACACTGCTGTCATTCAAAAAGGCCCCCACACTCCTGTCATTCAAAACCAACCTCTTCAAACTTGCCTTCCCCAGCTACCCCCCCCCCCCCCCCCCCCCCCCCCCCCCAGTATACCTAATTTCGTATCTTTTTCATGGTTTTTAACATATGTATATTGATTGTTTCATTATTGTATCCCTCACTATGAAAAGCGTCTTTGAGGACTTTTAAAAGCGCTCTATAAATGCTATATATTTTTTTATTTTATTATTATTATTATAAACTAGTCGATGTACAGGTATTATATTGTTATAGATAAGATAAAATGGATTAAATTTAAAAACAAAGTGTGGCTAACAGGATACAAATCTGTAGAATAAGAATAAATATGAATTCATTAATTATAAAAACTAAAATAGTAAAACGTAATAATAGTATGATCTAATACTAGAAGGGAGACTTTGTTGTCGGCCATGTTTGAAGGTGAGTCTTCAGTTGAGATGAAATCATAAGAAATAAATGGGCAGTAGATGCAGTGATGCTAAAACTGCGATGATATGACGAGATCTGTACGTAGTTCATCTGTCGCTGAATTCTGGAGGAGTTGCAGTTGAGAGACTGAGTGGAAGTTTAATCAGGTGAAAAGAGAGACGTGATGATTTAAAAGTATGTATATGTAAAATTAATAACTTGTTCTTTGAGGTAGAAATTAAGTTTGTGTCTGAACTTGGAAGTTACTTCTTAAATCAACACTATGTAACTGTTACTGAGCAACAGCGCCCCCTGCAGCCACGCAAGGTGATTCAGTGGTTCAATGGTGTTGATTTGATGTCAGCAGTGAAGAGAAGAGGACCGAGGATTGAGCCTTGTGGAACTCCTTTTCTAATCATCATGACACTGGATCTTTGAATCACTAGAAGCTACTGCTTGGTTATATCAGGTCTGTGGGTTAGTGACCATTCTCTCTGTTCACAGTCAGTGAAGAAGTGAACAGTCAAGCTGCTGTTTCAAGGTAGAGACGTTGCATAGTGTTGATTGAATTTAATTTAATAGTGTAAGACCTTGTCTGGTAAAAGACGTCCGATTTTTTATTTAAACCTACATTTTTACTGGAATTATTGAGAAACTAAGAATCGAATAGATGTGGAAACAGATCATTGGATAAAAGAAAAAATGTGAACGGGAACATTTGCACCGTTACTCTATTTAATCTGCTCATTAAATTAAATATTATGTTGGATTCCTTATATAACTTGTGCGAAACAAGGTTTAAATTGTAATTAAAAAGAATGAAATGTACTTTGATTTTGTTCAAACTGAGTGATGAGATCATTCAGAACAAATCATGTCATATATTTTTATAACTCAGGTATAATCAGGAGTCTTTTACATACACAGACACGTCCCTGCTGCAAATACAGTCTTTGTTTCTATTGAGTATTTAAAGGATCTTTGCTTTTTTAATGCTGAGCTCACACTGGATTTAATGACTTTATTCATTGTAGAATATTATATTTCTTGCTGGTGCTTAGTTTGCCTGTTATTTGATTTACAATCAGTTATTCTTTATTAAGTACTTTAAACTCACTTTATGTTTAGGAATTCATTTTACTGTTTTCAAACTGTTTTATAAATATCATTGTAATAAACCTCTTGAATCTGCTTTGTGTGTGAAATGGGTTGGGGTTATCTGGGGCAGGGGTTCCCAAAGTGGGGGTCCCGACCCCCCGGGGGTCACGAGGTGCTGTCCAAAAAACAAATGCATTTTAAAATATTTAAAATGAAATATTTAACCCATTATTGTATAAATATATACATAAATATGAGTTGAAATTAGAATTTCCGTCAGTTTTTTCCTTTTTCTTCGTTGACCTTTGAGGTTATTAGGACACGGATTAGCAGAACGAGCGAGAGGTACAAGGCCAAAAGAAAGTCCTCACTAAACAGACAATCCCAGCCGCAGCTCAAAGGGCATCATGTGAGGTGGCATGTTTAATTACTCAATCAAAACTACACAGAAAAAAGAATAAGACACAACTGAAGTAAAATAAGAGTCATTTTGTGTTGGAGTCAGGAAATAAAAAGAAAAGACAGAGATATGTATTTAATAATGGATGAATGTACAGAAAGAAAACGAGTCTTTATCAGTCTCCAGCTTCTCCATGTAAATGTTGCAGATCTTTTGTCACATCCAAAGTTTAACGGTGTAATAATAAATGTACATGGATATAAATTGGGACATCCTGCCTCCTCCATGTTAGCAGATGGGACATCCTGCCTCCTCCATGTTAGCAGATGGGACATCCTGCCTCCTCCATGTTAGCAGATGGGACATGGACCAAACTAAAACATCTAAGTAGATGTTAAATGTTTGTGAAAGATGTTTCTGTCATTTCGGGTCGTTCTCATCTCACTGATGTTTGTTCAAGTGTTTGTATTTCTTGTATTTAGTCTCTTGTTAAAAAGGCGTATTCTTCGTTCTACTGTAATCTAGCACGTTACTGTGTATCCGTTACTCAGGGAGGACGCATCGTTCTCATTACATCTTATGTTCATTACTTTCTATTTTGAGTCACAATAATGTCACGTGATGTGACGTGGCGCCGCGGGGACTTTCCGAGCCGCCCCTGAACGCACCAGTCAGTGCTTCATCAGTGACGGAAGAAGAAGAGACGCGAAGAGACAGACGGAGGAAGAAAAAGAGACAGACGGAGGAAAAGAGGAGGAGAAGAAGAAGAAGAACAAGATGAAGAACAAGATGAAGGCTCGTCCCGACCTGCTCTTCATCTCTCTCCTCTCTCTCCTCTCCCTGGTTCCCGCGGGCCTCGCTGGTAAGTTCAGTTTGTCAAAGTGAAAGTAAAACGCGGAAAGTTGTGACGCAGTTAGAAATAGACGAGTCTTTGAGTTGTTGTGTTGAATTAACGAAGGAAGAATCGTTGTTCTCCAGTTTGTCAACGTGTTTTTTATTAGTTCCACGTCAAACGGACAGAATTTACAGAGTCGTGGTTAAAACGACTCATCAGACTGCGAATATACGTGATGACACGCCCCCTGGTGGCCGGCTCCAGTACAGCTCATTAACCCCATGGACTGAATTTGAGTTAAATACATGTTCTTATCACACTGATGTTTGTAGCGTCCTCGGCTGAATGATGGTGTTTCACTGATGCTTCACAAAACTTTATTAACAACTCGCAACATGCTGTGAACACACCGAAAGAACGAGGAGGGAAAGAAAACACTAGAATGAGCCCTTTATATTTATATACTGTATATCCAAGTACTTTATATTTACATCTGGAAATATACAGTATTCGCTCTACGGAGGCCGCCATGTTACAGAAGCCCAGACTGGACAAACACCTTTTGAGTTTTATGACAACTGAAGGCTTCCTGTCACATTTATTATTTCTTTACACTTTACTGGAGCCTAAATGTTTCTGTCCCTGTCAGGATCCTGTAGATGGACGACTGATCTGATTGGTCAGTAGTTGGTTAAAGGTTCAGCATCAGTTACCATGGTAATATACCCTGGTCACAAGTGAGAACTCAGAGTTAAACCCGAAGTTACCTCGACAGCCACAGGTTCTGCTTCCTCGTTCAGAACGCGTCAGTTTCAATTAACCTCAAAATGATCTGTTTATGTGTTTATATAAGAAATGAAAGAAAAGGTTTGTCTCTTGTGATTTGTAGAGAGGCATTCCCTCACGTACATCTACACGGCCTTCTCCAAACCTACCTCGCTTCCTGGGATCCACGAGTTCACAGCCATGGGTCTGGTGGACGACACGATGATCGACTACTTTGACTCTGACCTCAAAGAGAAAGTTCCCAAACAGCCGTGGATGGCGGAGCGAATGGATAAGAACTACTGGGAAAAAGGCACACAGTCCCGCCAGAGCAAGCAGACGTGGTTCCGTGTCAACATCGGCATCCTGATGGATCGACTGCGACAGAATGACAATGGTACGATTCATCCGCCCATTTTAAAGTCATCATCAATTATGTTGATACTGATGAAATAAAGCTGACATGTTTAGAGGACTGATCTTTATGATTGTGTGGGATTTGGTGCAGAACAAAATACAAATCTGGAGGAGGTCCCATTCTACTTATTATTCGTTCAACTTTTTATAAATAAATGCACCAGCTAGAATATCAGCTCTTATTTGTTTAAATCAACACTGAGCAACTTTTGTACTTGAAGCAGCAGCTGGATGAAAGTGAGTCTGATGTTTAGTGTGAACATGAGAAAGTTTCCTCCTTCTCTCCCTGAACGTCTGTTCTCTGTGACTCTGCTGAGTGGGTTCCATCTCCTGTGAGAAGAACTGACTGAGAGTCAGCTTCAACTGTCACAACCAGCTGCAGCTGAAGAGTGAAGCTGAACTGAGATCAGTTAAAAACACTCTGAAGTTATTAACAACCAGAGTTTATCTCCAATATTCAGCAGGAAACTGTTAAAACATGAAGAATTCAGAACAGAGTTTGGTGGATTTGTTACAGCTGCAGCTCTTCAGGGTCAGGAAGCAGAGGATCATGGGTAATATCCAGTGTTCAGTTGTGTTTCAGTTCAGTTGGTTTTCAACACATGAAACCACTTCATCGCTCGGACAGAGACCAACAGGGTTAATCACCTTGTGTGGCTGCAGGGGGCGCTGTTGCTCAGTAAAAGTTAGATAGTGTTGATTTGAATCAGCTTTAAAACTTTTTGCAGAATTTATTGAAGCTGTTTTCATGAGATGAATCAATGCTCGTTGTGTGACTTCTCTTCGTCTCGTCCCTTAAAGTTCCACCAGAAAACATCACAGTTCTAATCTGAGCCACCTCATCGTCTTCTCTGGTTTTGTGTTTATCGATGTCTTTGTGTCGTGTTGTTCCTCCGTCCTCCCTGTTAGATACCCACATCCTTCAGTGGATGCACGGCTGTGAGAGCATCACGGAAAACGGCATTGTGAAGTTCTATGAAGGCAAAGACACGTACAGCTACGATGGAGAGGACTTCCTGCATTTTGACGATAAGCACGGACTCTGGGTCAGCAAGAATCCCGCGGCGCAAGACACCAAGAGGAAGTGGGACGGGGTCCAGACACTGAAAGACTACACCAAAGGCTACCTGGAGAACGAGTGTCTGCTTTGGTTGAATCAGTTCGTGGAATATGGACGAAAGCAACATCAAGCAGCTCGTGAGAAAGATTTCTGTATTTTTGTTTTGGATTTGTTTTATGATTATGAGAGATTTTAAAATTCAGTTTTTTGACAATATGAAACACGGTCAAATATCACAAGTAGGGATGTCACGACAACCGATACTTCTACAAACGTCACGTACTCCTTTAACAGTAGCGTAGGTATCGAACAATACCAATTGTTGCCGGTTGCCGCCACTGTTAAAAATAAATCCTAGAGGAAAACTTATCATTTTCAATATGTTTTAATGGTCTGTCACTACTACTGTAGTAACCTTTTTATATATATATATATATAATGTAGGTGTGTGTGTGTCATTGTTTTCCTTTCTGCCACTCTACTTTATAATGTTATTAATCATAGGCTACATCGCCACTGTTGTTTTTTGTATGTTCAAATATTGTTGTGAAGGAGTATTTATTTATTTCTTTATTTCTTTTCAGTCATTTGAATTCTGTCTTACTAGCGAGCGGCTCGGGCCAAACCCAGCCGAGCCTGAGAGGGTCTGAGGTGGGGACATTGAGCTGAAGCCTGTCGCTGCATCTTCTTCCTTTGAACATGAACTCACCACAGATTCTCTCTCCCCAGCTCCACCTGACATGTTCATGTTTGCAAAGAAGTCCCACACCGACAGCAACGTGATCCTGACGTGCCTGGCCAGCGGGTTCCTCCAGAAAGACGCCGAGCTGAAGATCAGAAGGAACGGCCGTCTTCTCGATAAAGTGGATGGAGTGAAGAGCTCCAATGTTCGACCAAACAATGACGACACCTACCAGACGAGACACAGTGTGGAGATCTTCAAGACGGACGAGTCTGAATACACCTGTGAGGTCATTCATGAGGGATCCGGTTTAAGTGTCAAGGTTACTTGGGGTAAGAAACTTTTTCTCTTGCAGTAGAATAGCTTGTGTGTTTGTGCATCGGAGTTCTGAGGAATATTTAAAATGTGTTCTTAAAGAATTAAAAAAGTGGAATCCATGCGTAGAACATTTTATAAGATGAAGGCTCCACATTCTGCACACATTGAACTCTATATACACGCTATTTATTTACAACATGATGACGGTGACACATGGATCCTAGTTGAATGTTGGTCATTAGACTGTTGAGCTGTGGACCTGCACTGAACTACAAATGTTCTCCTAAATGTTCCTGAGGTTTTTTTTTTACTGAATCTCGTTCGTGTTCAATCAGTATTTTAGTTATTTAAGCGAGACGAGTAGAATAAATACATTTTGATCATAATCACCATTTTAAGCTTAGATTTGGTGTTTTTACTGATAAAGTGTTGAAAATCTGAAGGTAATTTCTGTTTTACAGTTTCTGACGGTGAGTATACTCAGCATAGAGGAACATTATCAACGAGCACAAATATAATTGTTCTGCCTCTGCGCCGGCACCAGTGACGGTTAAGTTGAACCTAGCAAATAGAAATGATGATGTTGAATATAACGTGAATGTTTCCTGTGTTTTAGATCACAAACTTCCTGCCGATGGTTCTGGACTCATCATGTATGTTGTGGCTGCTCTTTTACTGGTCCTCATCATGAACATTGTGATTGGAACCATATTGTTCATACGTAAAAAAGGCAAATGTGGTAAGTGCAATATACACTCAGTGGACACTTTATTAGGTACAGACAACCCTGTTATATATACTATGTTTGTAATGAATTTTAACCTAAGACAAGACCAGAGCAAAGAGAGGCCTCGACTTCCATGCACAGTGCATCCATGTGTGTTATCAGTGAGGTTAATGAACCAGCACCACAGCCTCTAACGTCTGCTGCACACTAGATGACTCGCTCTGAGCAGATTATCTGGTCACATGATCGATCACCTGACGGTTTCACCGAAGTTATCTCAATGCCATCGACCGGATCGGAGCCTCCTTTGGTTCGATTCTTCAGAACTCAGACTGTTGGAGACCAAGTCGAGTCAACAGTGCTGATCATGTTCATATTCTTTGTTCCTCAATGGAGCTCTTTTTTCTCCATCTCCCACATTTCTACGACACATTATACTAATGGTGAAGAAGGAGCTGAGCTGCAAGGCAAAGTTTCAATTTACTGATGGTCTCTGTTCCATCAAGGCCTGGGTGTCACCACTGATTTCCCACATCGATTCCATTCCATTCACAAGGTCTCGATTCGATTTCTGATTTGATTCAATATGGATTCAGTCTACGACACCAATTCTGCTTGGATATGAAAGAAATCTTCAGAGCATTAAAGCTGTAAATCATTTTCTATCAATGTTTTTATCAGGTACAAAGGTCTGTTATCATTTTATTATGGACTTTAGAGATAATGTTAAAGAACAGTCCTGTCAATCATTACATTTCTAATCCTTTAAACTGAACGTTCACCCTGCTCAGTCCCTCACTGACCAATAGAGGCTACATCCATTCTTCTGTTTCTGTCCAATACAATATCCTCAGTATCTTAAACCTATGAAATAACAAAACCCAAAGTCAAAGCACGAGGAGCTGCTCATTAACTGAGAGATTAGTAATGAAAGTGTGTGTTGGAACTTTCAGTTGTTAATTCATGTGTTGATGTTTATCACAGTTTCCAAGAAACTCAGAACCGTGTTTTTTAAAACCAAAAATGTATTTTTTAGTTGCATAAAAATACATAACAGACAAATAGCAAATCTGTTTTGTCAGTATTTTAATTGAGTAAAGAAGTAACATGTCTGTTTATCGTCTGCAGGCGGTGCCAACAAAGATCTCCTGGACACCGAATCCAACAATTCCTCAGAAAACAAAGATCTCCTGGACACCGGATCCAAAGGTAACAAAATACTTTTTAATCACTCGACACAAAGAAGGACGGTAAACATACAGAGTTTTAAAGTGGAATACTAAATCTTTCAGGTTTATTATTGTTGATTCTCTTGATCAACAACGGTATATAAAGAGGATTTATCTGCATTTATCTAGATGTTCAGTCCTAAATACATGTTCTCTTGTGACAGAGTCAGGATCTGTATCTACCATCTCAAGATCAGACTCTGGTAAGAATCTTTGTTTTGTCTCTGTTTCTCTCCCTTTCTCCGTCTCACTCCTGTTTCTCTCCCTTTCTCCGTCTCACTCCTGTTTCTCTCCCTTTCTCCATCTCACTCCTGTTTCTCTCCCTTTCTCCGTCTCACTCCTCTGTTTCTCTCCCTTTCTCCATCTCACTCCTCTGTTTCTCTCCCTTTCTCCGTCTCACTCCTGTTTCTCTCCCTTTCTCCGTCTCACTCCTGTTTCTCTCCCTTTCTCCGTCTCACTCCTGTTTCTCTCCCTTTCTCCGTCTCACTCCTGTTTCTCTCCCTTTCTCCGTCTCACTCCTGTTTCTCTCCCTTTCTCCGTCTCACTCCTGTTTCTCTCCCTTTCTCCGTCTCACTCCTCTGTATCTCTCCCTTTCTCCGTCTCACTCCTCTGTTTCTCTCCCTTTCTCCGTCTCACTCCTCTGTTTCTCTCCCTTTCTCCATCTCACTCCTGTTTCTCTCCCTTTCTCCGTCTCACTCCTCTGTTTCTCTCCCTTTCTCCGTCTCACTCCTCTGTTTCTCTCCCTTTCTCCATCTCACTCCTCTGTTTCTCTCCCTTTCTCCGTCTCACTCCTGTTTCTCTCCCTTTCTCCATCTCACTCCTCTGTTTCTCTCCCTTTCTCCGTCTCACTCCTGTTTCTCTCCCTTTCTCCGTCTCACTCCTGTTTCTCTCCCTTTCTCCATCTCACTCCTGTTTCTCTCCCTTTCTCCATCTCACTCCTCTGTTTCTCTCCCTTTCTCCATCTCACTCCTCTGTTTCTCTCCCTTTCTCCGTCTCACTCCTGTTTCTCTCCCTTTCTCCATCTCACTCCTGTTTCTCTCCCTTTCTCTGTCTCACTCCTGTTTCTCTCCCTTTCTTTTTCTTTCTACCGTCTTCTCATGTGTAACTTGCCTCTACCTCTCATCCGTCTGCACTGTAGAGTCGCAATGTTTACCGCCGGGAATGCACAGACCTGATTGGCTGAGTAGTATCACGTGGGATGGCTTAACTCGCATGCAATTGGTCTGTGCGTTTCCTCATCCGCTAAGCCACTACCGTAAAGACTACAGAAGCTGCGCCGGTTACAAATAGAAGCGCCCCGTCAGGTTTTAAATCATAACCTTCTGTTTTGGCTGTAGGTCCGGGTCCGTACGGGACGGCTTCTGGGTCCGGACCCGGACCGCGGTCCGCCTGTTAGTGACCTCTGATCTAGATGTTCAGTCCTAAATACATGTTCTCTTGTGACAGGGTCAGGATCTACCGGCTCAAGTGTCTCAAGTGTCTCAACTGTCTCAACTGACTCTGGTAAGAATCTTTGTTTTGTTCATGAAAATGTATTTGTATTACTATGATCATGCCAACAACTGGATCCCAGAAATTCTTTGTCCAGACGAATGTTTTAGCTCCAGATCAGAAATAATGTCCGTCCTCAGTAACACCTGAAAACACACAGGACCGTTCAGAGACTCTGATTCAACAGCTGCTGACAAAGAGAAGGGCAGAAAGGCTTGTAGTTCATTATCCATGTTGTGTTCACCCTGTGACTGGAAGACCGGATCAGGAAGTACTTTCCTGGCTGTGTGGATACCAAGCACAAAGCTGAAGAAAATGCATTTTGAAACTGAAATGCATCCATGTGGACGTAGCCTGAAGGTGTGAAAGTCAAAATGTACGTTCAAGCTGGAAAACCAGATCATCTGTAGTTGATGTGAAATGGAGCACTGGCTGTTCACTGTGTTCACGTGTGTCATCGTCGACTGAATGTTAACTGGTTCATCCTGTTAGGTTGCGTGTTCACGTCTTTGTGTGACGTGTTTATTACTCCTCTGGTATGGAGGAGCACAAGTGCCACGGAAATAGTACAAGTTAACTGATAACTAATTGTACAATTTAAAAATGAGAAATAAAAGTTTAGATATATTTATGTACATTAGGGCTGAGTATCTGATTTCTAAAATCAATTTGATTCTGATTCACACGGTTTGGATTAGACATGGAATGATTATTGTAGTAGGTTAGTTTTATTTCATCAGGAGTCTGAGGTCGTTTTTAGCTCAGCCCCCCGGCAGCAGAGAGTTAGTTGTGACTGTTCCTTCTGAACACTGAGCTTCAGAGACATTGGAATAGTTATGTTTCTGTGGTACAATGAGTTTGTGTTAACTTTGATTTCATGCACATCACTCGACACAAAGAAGGACGGTAAACATACAGAGTTTTAAAGTGGAATACTAAATCTTTCAGGTTTATTATTGTTGATTCTCTTGATCAACAACGGTATATAAAGAGGATTTATCTGCATTTATCTAGATCAGGAGTATTCAACTAAAATGTAAAGAGGTCCAGTTGGAGAAAATTTCTTGAAGCAAAGGTCCGGAAGATCATAATGTCTAACTATTTAGTGTGATATATATTTAAGTAGCATTGTAGTTGTATCAACATCTGCATGTACTAAATACCTGACTGTCAAATCAAATGAATTCAGTACGATTCAAAAACTGTTTGACAATATTTATTGTCACGTAACATAGAACTGAACATATATGTATGATTGCAGATATGTATAATGTTCTCTCATTAACTAAATAAAAGTAGGGCTGCATTTCAAAATAAGAGAAAATAAATAAAATGTGAAAATTGTGCATGTTCAAATAAAGGGCTTAACTTCAGAAAAATAAAATAAAGGGAGCAAAAGCTTGAATTTCCCTTTTTCTGTTTCACATCTTGACTCAAAAGTCTCAACCAATTTTACAGATAATAAATCTCAACACATCTTAACAATTGAACAGTTTTAGAATCACTTTCTTCCTCTGTTTCTCTCCCTTTCTCCGTCTCACTCCTGTTTCTCTCCCTTTCTCCGTCTCACTCCTCTGTTTCTCTCCCTTTCTCCGTCTCACTCCTGTTTCTCTCCCTTTCTCTGTCTCACTCCTGTTTCTCTCCCTTTCTCCGTCTCACTCCTCTGTTTCTCTCCCTTTCTCCGTCTCACTCCTCTGTTTCTCTCCCTTTCTCCGTCTCACTCCTGTTTCTCTCCCTTTCTCTGTCTCACTCCTGTTTCTCTCCCTTTCTCCGTCTCACTCCTCTGTTTCTCTCCCTTTCTCCATCTCACTCCTCTGTTTCTCTCCCTTTCTCCGTCTCACTCCTGTTTCTCTCCCTTTCTCCGTCTCACTCCTCTGTTTCGCTCCCTTTCTCCGTCTCACTCCTCTGTTTCTCTCCCTTTCTCCGTCTCACTCCTGTTTCTCTCCCTTTCTCCGTCTCACTCCTGTTTCTCTCCCTTTCTCCGTCTCACTCCTCTGTTTCTCTCCCTTTCTCCGTCTCACTCCTGTTTCTCTCCCTTTCTCCGTCTCACTCCTCTGTTTCTCTCCCTTTCTCCGTCTCACTCCTCTGTTTCTCTCCCTTTCTCCGTCTCACTCCTGTTTCTCTCCCTTTCTCCATCTCACTCCTCTGTTTCTCTCCCTTTCTCCATCTCACTCCTCTGTTTCTCTCCCTTTCTCCGTCTCACTCCTGTTTCTCTCCCTTTCTCCATCTCACTCCTGTTTCTCTCCCTTTCTCCGTCTCACTCCTGTTTCTCTCCCTTTCTCCATCTCACTCCTGTTTCTCTCCCTTTCTCCGTCTCACTCGTTTCTCTCCCTTTCTCCATCTCACTCCTGTTTCTCTCCCTTTCTCCGTCTCACTCCTGTTTCTCTCCCTTTCTCCGTCTCACTCCTCTGTTTCTCTCCCTTTCTCCGTCTCACTCCTGTTTCTCTCACTTTCTCCGTCTCACTCCTGTTTCTCTCCCTTTCTCCGTCTCACTCCTGTTTTTCTCCCTTTCTCCGTCTCACTCCTGTTTCTCTCCCTTTCTCCGTCTCACTCCTGTTTCTCTCCCTTTCTCCGTCTCACTCCTGTGTTTCTCTCCCTTTCTCCATCTCACTCCTGTTTCTCTCCCTTTCTCCATCTCACTCCTGTTTCTCTCCCTTTCTCCGTCTCACTCCTGTTTCTCTCCCTTTCTCCATCTCACTCCTGTTTCTCTCCCTTTCTCCATCTCACTCCTGTTTCTCTCCCTTTCTCCGTCTCACTCCTGTTTCTCTCCCTTTCTCCGTCTCACTCCTCTGTTTCTCTCCCTTTCTCCGTCTCACTCCTGTTTCTCTCACTTTCTCTGTCTCACTCCTGTTTCTCTCCCTTTCTCCGTCTCACTCCTGTTTTTCTCCCTTTCTCTGTCTCACTCCTGTTTTTCTCCCTTTCTCTGTCTCACTCCTGTTTTTCTCCCTTTCTCTGTCTCACTCCTGTTTCTCTCCCTTTCTCCGTCTCACTCCTCTGTTTCTCTCCCTTTCTCCGTCTCACTCCTCTGTTTCTCTCCCTTTCTCCATCTCACTCCTGTTTCTCTCCCTTTCTCCGTCTCACTCCTGTTTCTCTCCCTTTCTCCATCTCACTCCTCTGTTTCTCTCCCTTTCTCCGTCTCACTCCTGTTTCTCTCCCTTTCTCCGTCTCACTCCTGTTTCTCTCCCTTTCTCTGTCTCACTCCTGTTTCTCTCCCTTTCTCCGTCTCACTCCTCTGTTTCTCTCCCTTTCTCCGTCTCACTCCTGTTTCTCTCCTTTTCTCCATCTCACTCCTGTTTCTCTCCCTTTCTCCGTCTCACTCCTGTTTCTCTCCCTTTCTCCGTCTCACTCCTGTTTCTCTCCCTTTCTCCGTCTCACTCCTCTGTTTCTCTCCCTTTCTCTGTCTCACTCCTGTTTCTCTCACTTTCTCTGTCTCACTCCTGTTTCTCTCCCTTTCTCCGTCTCACTCCTGTTTTTCTCCCTTTCTCTGTCTCACTCCTGTTTCTCTCCCTTTCTCCGTCTCACTCCTGTGTTTCTCTCCCTTTCTCCATCTCACTCCTGTTTCTCTCCCTTTCTCCGTCTCACTCCTGTTTCTCTCCCTTTCTCCGTCTCACTCCTGTTTCTCTCCCTTTCTCCGTCTCACTCCTGTTTCTCTCCCTTTCTCCGTCTCACTCCTCTGTATCTCTCCCTTTCTCCGTCTCACTCCTGTTTCTCTCCCTTTCTCCGTCTCACTCCTGTTTCTCTCCCTTTCTCCGTCTCACTCCTGTTTCTCTCCCTTTCTCCGTCTCACTCCTGTTTCTCTCCCTTTCTCCATCTCACTCCTGTTTCTCTCCCTTTCTCCGTCTCACTCCTGTTTCTCTCCCTTTCTCTGTCTCACTCCTCTGTTTCTCTCCCTTTCTCCATCTCACTCCTGTTTCTCTCCCTTTCTCCGTCTCACTCCTGTTTCTCTCCCTTTCTCCGTCTCACTCCTGTTTCTCTCCCTTTCTCCGTCTCACTCCTCTGTTTCTCTCCCTTTCTCCATCTCACTCCTGTTTCTCTCCCTTTCTCCGTCTCACTCCTGTTTCTCTCCCTTTCTCCATCTCACTCCTGTTTCTCTCCCTTTCTCCGTCTCACTCCTCTGTTTCTCTCCCTTTCTCCGTCTCACTCCTGTTTCTCTCCCTTTCTCCGTCTCACTCCTGTTTCTCTCCCTTTCTCCGTCTCACTCCTCTGTTTCTCTCCCTTTCTCCGTCTCACTCCTGTTTCTCTCCCTTTCTCCGTCTCACTCCTGTTTCTCTCCCTTTCTCCGTCTCACTCCTCTGTTTCTCTCCCTTTCTCCATCTCACTCCTGTTTCTCTCCCTTTCTCCGTCTCACTCCTGTTTCTCTCCCTTTCTCCATCTCACTCCTCTGTTTCTCTCCCTTTCTCCATCTCACTCCTGTTTCTCTCCCTTTCTCTGTCTCACTCCTGTTTCTCTCCCTTTCTCCATCTCACTCGTTTCTCTCCCTTTCTCCATCTCACTCCTGTTTCTCTCCCTTTCTCCGTCTCACTCCTGTTTCTCTCCCTTTCTCCGTCTCACTCCTCTGTTTCTCTCCCTTTCTCCGTCTCACTCCTGTTTCTCTCACTTTCTCTGTCTCACTCCTGTTTCTCTCCCTTTCTCCGTCTCACTCCTGTTTCTCTCACTTTCTCTGTCTCACTCCTGTTTCTCTCCCTTTCTCCGTCTCACTCCTGTTTCTCTCCCTTTCTCCGTCTCACTCCTGTTTCTCTCCCTTTCTCCGTCTCACTCCTCTGTTTCTCTCCCTTTCTCCGTCTCACTCCTGTTTCTCTCACTTTCTCTGTCTCACTCCTGTTTCTCTCCCTTTCTCCGTCTCACTCCTCTGTTTCTCTCCCTTTCTCCGTCTCACTCCTGTTTCTCTCCCTTTCTCCGTCTCACTCCTGTTTCTCTCCCTTTCTCCGTCTCACTCCTGTTTCTCTCCCTTTCTCCATCTCACTCCTGTTTCTCTCCCTTTCTCCGTCTCACTCCTGTTTCTCTCCCTTTCTCCGTCTCACTCCTCTGTTTCTCTCCCTTTCTCCGTCTCACTCCTCTGTTTCTCTCCCTTTCTCCGTCTCACTCCTGTTTCTCTCCCTTTCTCCATCTCACTCCTGTTTCTCTCCCTTTCTCCGTCTCACTCCTGTTTCTCTCCCTTTCTCCATCTCACTCCTGTTTCTCTCCCTTTCTCCGTCTCACTCGTTTCTCTCCCTTTCTCCGTCTCACTCCTGTTTCTCTCCCTTTCTCCGTCTCACTCCTGTTTCTCTCCCTTTCTCCGTCTCACTCCTCTGTTTCTCTCCCTTTCTCCGTCTCACTCCTGTTTCTCTCACTTTCTCCGTCTCACTCCTGTTTCTCTCCCTTTCTCCGTCTCACTCCTGTTTCTCTCCCTTTCTCCGTCTCACTCCTGTTTCTCTCCCTTTCTCCGTCTCACTCCTGTTTCTCTCCCTTTCTCCGTCTCACTCCTGTTTCTCTCCCTTTCTCCGTCTCACTCCTGTGTTTCTCTCCCTTTCTCCATCTCACTCCTGTTTCTCTCCCTTTCTCCATCTCACTCCTGTTTCTCTCCCTTTCTCCGTCTCACTCCTGTTTCTCTCCCTTTCTCCATCTCACTCCTGTTTCTCTCCCTTTCTCCGTCTCACTCCTGTTTCTCTCCCTTTCTCCGTCTCACTCCTCTGTTTCTCTCCCTTTCTCCGTCTCACTCCTGTTTCTCTCACTTTCTCCGTCTCACTCCTGTTTCTCTCCCTTTCTCCGTCTCACTCCTGTTTTTCTCCCTTTCTCTGTCTCACTCCTGTTTTTCTCCCTTTCTCTGTCTCACTCCTGTTTCTCTCCCTTTCTCCGTCTCACTCCTCTGTTTCTCTCCCTTTCTCCGTCTCACTCCTCTGTTTCTCTCCCTTTCTCCATCTCACTCCTGTTTCTCTCCCTTTCTCCGTCTCACTCCTGTTTCTCTCCCTTTCTCCGTCTCACTCCTCTGTTTCTCTCCCTTTCTCCATCTCACTCCTCTGTTTCTCTCCCTTTCTCCGTCTCACTCCTGTTTCTCTCCCTTTCTCCGTCTCACTCCTGTTTCTCTCCCTTTCTCTGTCTCACTCCTGTTTCTCTCCCTTTCTCCGTCTCACTCCTCTGTTTCTCTCCCTTTCTCCGTCTCACTCCTGTTTCTCTCCTTTTCTCCATCTCACTCCTGTTTCTCTCCCTTTCTCCGTCTCACTCCTGTTTTTCTCCCTTTCTCCGTCTCACTCCTGTTTCTCTCCCTTTCTCCGTCTCACTCCTGTGTTTCTCTCCCTTTCTCCATCTCATTCCTGTTTCTCTCCCTTTCTCCGTCTCACTCCTGTTTCTCTCCCTTTCTCCGTCTCACTCCTGTTTCTCTCCCTTTCTCCGTCTCACTCCTGTTTCTCTCCCTTTCTCCATCTCACTCCTCTGTTTCTCTCCCTTTCTCCATCTCACTCCTCTGTTTCTCTCCCTTTCTCCGTCTCACTCCTGTTTCTCTCCCTTTCTCCGTCTCACTCCTGTTTCTCTCCCTTTCTCCATCTCACTCCTGTTTCTCTCCCTTTCTCCATCTCACTCCTCTGTTTCTCTCCCTTTCTCCGTCTCACTCCTGTTTCTCTCCCTTTCTCCATCTCACTCCTCTGTTTCTCTCCCTTTCTCCATCTCACTCCTGTTTCTCTCCCTTTCTCCATCTCACTCCTCTGTTTCTCTCCCTTTCTCCATCTCACTCCTCTGTTTCTCTCCCTTTCTCCGTCTCACTCCTGTTTCTCTCCCTTTCTCCATCTCACTCCTCTGTTTCTCTCCCTTTCTCCGTCTCACTCCTGTTTCTCTCCCTTTCTCCATCTCACTCCTCTGTTTCTCTCCCTTTCTCCATCTCACTCCTCTGTTTCTCTCCCTTTCTCCGTCTCACTCCTGTTTCTCTCCCTTTCTCCATCTCACTCCTCTGTTTCTCTCCCTTTCTCCGTCTCACTCCTGTTTCTCTCCCTTTCTCCATCTCACTCCTCTGTTTCTCTCCCTTTCTCCGTCTCACTCCTGTTTCTCTCCCTTTCTCCATCTCACTCCTCTGTTTCTCTCCCTTTCTCCATCTCACTCCTCTGTTTCTCTCCCTTTCTCCGTCTCACTCCTGTTTCTCTCCCTTTCTCTGTCTCACTCCTGTTTCTCTCCCTTTCTCTGTCTCACTCCTGTTTCTCTCCCTTTCTCCGTCTCACTCCTGTTTCTCTCCCTTTCTCCGTCTCACTCCTCTGTTTCTCTCCCTTTCTCCGTCTCACTCCTCTGTTTCTCTCCCTTTCTCCATCTCACTCCTCTGTTTCTCTCCCTTTCTCCGTCTCACTCCTGTTTCTCTCCCTTTCTCCATCTCACTCCTCTGTTTCTCTCCCTTTCTCCATCTCACTCCTCTGTTTCTCTCCCTTTCTCCATCTCACTCCTCTGTTTCTCTCCCTTTCTCCGTCTCACTCCTGTTTCTCTCCCTTTCTCCATCTCACTCCTCTGTTTCTCTCCCTTTCTCCGTCTCACTCCTCTGTTTCTCTCCCTTTCTCCGTCTCACTCCTGTTTCTCTCCCTTTCTCCATCTCACTCCTCTGTTTCTCTCCCTTTCTCCGTCTCACTCCTGTTTCTCTCCCTTTCTTTTTCTTTCTACCGTCTTCTCATGTGTAACTTGCCTCTACCTCTCATCCGTCTGCACTGTAGAGTCGCAATGTTTACCGCCGGGAATGCACAGACCTGATTGGCTGAGTAGTATCACGTGGGATGGCTTAACTCGCATGCAATTGGTCTGTGCGTTTCCTCAGCCGCTAAGCCACTACCGTAAAGACTACAGAAGCTGCGCCGGTTACAAATAGAAGCGCCCCGTCAGGTTTTAAATCATAACCTTCTGTTTTGGCTGTAGGTCCGGGTCCGTACGGGACGGCTTCTGGGTCCGGACCCGGACCGCGGTCCGCCTGTTAGTGACCTCTGATCTAGATGTTCAGTCCTAAATACATGTTCTCTTGTGACAGGGTCAGGATCTACCGGCTCAAGTGTCTCAAGTGTCTCAACTGTCTCAACTGACTCTGGTAAGAATCTTTGTTTTGTTCATGAAAGTGTATTTGTATTACTATGATCATGCCAACAACTGGATCCCAGAAATTCTTTGTCCAGACGAATGTTTTAGCTCCAGATCAGAAATAATGTCCGTCCTCAGTAACACCTGAAAACACACAGGACCGTTCAGAGACTCTGATTCAACAGCTGCTGACAAAGAGAAGGGCAGAAAGGCTTGTAGTTCATTATCCATGTTGTGTTCACCCTGTGACTGGAAGACCGGATCAGGAAGTACTTTCCTGGCTGTGTGGATACCAAGCACAAAGCTGAAGAAAATGCATTTTGAAACTGAAATGCATCCATGTGGACGTAGCCTGAAGGTGTGAAAGTCAAAATGTACGTTCAAGCTGGAAAACAAGCTTGAAGCTTCAATTTGTATTAATTTATTAGGACTTTGGTGTTTTTCTTCCTCCTCCCCAGTAAAAAGGAGTTGAATCACTGAAAACTAAATTCTTTAAACTGAAATACTCTGCTTTGTCATTTTAGACTTAAAACCCAAAATGTATATTTTAGTTGCATAAAATACATAACAGACAAATAGCAGATCTGTTTTGTCAGTATTTTAATAGAGTAAAGAAGTAACATGTCTGTTTATCGTCTGCAGGTGAATCCAAGAATCCCTCCGAAAACGAAGTTCTGATGGAGAAGTGACATCGTCTGGATCGTCAATAAACTTAGACTTAATCATAATAAGAATAATCATAATCATAACTTTTATCCATATAGAACCATATGTATTTTTACCATGTGAAGTAAAGAAAACCTCCTTGTAGGACACATTGTGGAACATAACAGAAAATATATCAAACAGCTCTGAGCTCCTACATTGATAAACGCCGTACCTGGGGTGACCGGGCGCCCCCCCTCTCTGTGGAACACATTACCACCCCACATCAAAAAGGCCCCAAGACTGGCCCCCACACTGCTGTCATTCAAAAAGGCCCCCACACAGCTGTCATTCAAAAAGGCCTCCACACTGCTGTCATTCAAAAAGGCCCCCACACTGCTGTCATTCAAAAAGGCCCCCACACTGCTGTCATTCAAAAAGGCCCCCACACTGCTGTCATTCAAAAAGGCCCCCACACTGCTGTCATTCAAAAAGGCCTCCACACTCCTGTCATTCAAAAAGGCCCCCACACTGCTGTCATTCAAAAAGGCCCCCACACTGCTGTCATTCAAAAAGGCCCCCACACAGCTGTCATTCAAAAAGGCCTCCACACTGCTGTCATTCAAAAAGGCCCCCACACTGCTGTCATTCAAAAAGGCCCCCACACTGCTGTCATTCAAAAAGGCCCCCACACTGCTGTCATTCAAAAAGGCCCCCACACTGCTGTCATTCAAAAAGGCCTCCACACTCCTGTCATTCAAAAAGGCCCCCACACTGCTGTCATTCAAAAAGGCCCCCACACTGCTGTCATTCAAAAAGGCCCCCACACTGCTGTCATTCAAAACCAACCTCTTCAAACTTGCCTTCCCCAGCTACCCCACTAGGGGGTGGGGGGGGGGGTGGGGGGGTAACCACGCTCTGACCGTAGCGTGGCGTAGAATTTTGATGATTCGCCAAAAAAGAGGGATTTATTATAACTCCTCTGTGCAGTATTCTATCAGCCTCAAACCTCATTCACACATTCACAGTCCCGCCCTGATCAGATCCATGTGTCAATATTGCCTCATCATTACAGCGCCACCTGCTGGCTACAGGAAGTGACATGTTTTATACTTTGATGCACTGCTCCTGGCTGCTTTACCATAAACAGCTCAGTCAAGCCATTGGATCATGGTCAGAATTGTGACATTTCCTCAAACCGTGTAAACATTGAGGTGTGGCAAAGTTTCATTTATTATTATTATTATTATAAACTAGTCGATGTACAGGTATTATATTGTTATAGATAAGATAAAATGAATTAAATTTAAAAACAAAGTGTGGCTAACAGGATACAAATCTGTAGAATAAGAATAAATATGAATTCATTAATTATAAAAACTAAAATATTAAAACGTAATAATAGTATTATCTAATACTAGAAGGGAGACTTTGTTGTCGGCCATGTTTGAAGGTGAGTCTTCAGTTGAGATGAAATCATAAGAAATAAATGGGCAGTAGATGCAGTGATGCTAAAACTGCGATGATATGACGAGATCTGTACGTAGTTCATCTGTCGCTGAATTCTGGAGGAGTTGCAGTTGAGAGACTGAGTGGAAGTTTAATCAGGTGAAAAGAGAGACGTGATGATTTAAAATTATGTATATGTAAAATTAATTACTTTTTCTTTGAGGTAGAAATTAAGTTCGTGTCTGAACTTGGAAGTTACTTCTTAAATCAACACTATGTAACTGTTACTGAGCAACAGCGCCCCCTGCAGCCACGCAAGGTGATTCAGTGGTTCAATGGTGTTGATTTGATGTCAGCAGTGAAGAGAAGAGGACCGAGGATTGAGCCTTGTGGAACTCCTTTTCTAATCATCATGACACTGGATCTTTGAATCACTAGAAGCTACTGCTTGGTTATATCAGGTCTGTGGGTTAGTGACCATTCTCTCTGTTCACAGTCAGTGAAGAAGTGAACAGTCAAGCTGCTGTTTCAAGGTAGAGACGTTGCATAGTGTTGATTGAATTGAATTTAATAGTGTAAGACCTTGTCTGGTAAAAGACGTCCGATTTTTTATTTAAACCTACATTTTTACTGGAATTATTGAGAAACTAAGAATCGAATAGATGTGGAAACAGATCATTGGATAAAAGAAAAAATGTGAACGGGAACATTTGCACCGTTACTCTATTTAATCTGCTCATTAAATTAAATATTATGTTGGATTCCTTATATAACTTGTGCGAAACAAGGTTTAAATTGTAATTAAAAAGAATGAAATGTACTTTGATTTTGTTCAAACTGAGTGATGAGATCATTCAGAACAAATCATGTCATATTTTTATAACTCAGGTATAATCAGGAGTCTTTTACATACACAGACACGTCCCTGCTGCAAATACAGTCTTTGTTTCTGTTGAGTATTTAAAGGATCTTTGCTTTTTTAATGCTGAGCTCACACTGGATTTAATGACTTTATTCATTGTAGAATATTATATTTCTTGCTGGTGCTTAGTTTGCCTGTTATTTGATTTACAATCAGTTATTCTTTATTAAGTACTTTAAACTCACTTTATGTTTAGGAATTCATTTTACTGTTTTAAAACTGTTTTATAAATATCATTGTAATAAACCTCTTGAATCTGCTTTGTGTGTGAAATGGGTTAGGGGTTATCTGGGGTTAGGGTTATCTGGGTTTAGGGTTATCTGGGGTTAGGGTTATCTGGGGTTAGGGGTTATCTGGGGTTAGGGTTATCTGGGTTTAGGGTTATCTGGGGTTAGGGGTTACATTTATCTGCTCAGTGATAATGTACGAATCACGGGACATGTATTTGATATTTGTATTTTCTATTTTAAAAGTTTGCTTGACTTTAAGTCTCCAATATATCACTGTTGATCAATGCCAATGTTATTGATGTTAACTTAAGACACAGTTTCTCAAGTTTTCTCTTTGTGATTGTGTCTTTTTGTTAAAATCAAATAATTAAAGTGTGTTAGTCTGATTGAATCATTTCTGAATTGTGTGTTTGTTCTTGTGAAATCTACGTGTCGAGTGCTATATTGTCTTTAAAGATGTAACTAATGTGATTACTATTTATTTAAAATGTAACTAGCTAAATACATGTGTGTGTGTGTGTATATATATATATATATATACAGTGTCTCAGTGTACATGTACTTCACTGTCTCAGTACACGGTGTACATGTACTTTACTGTCAAAGTACACGGTGTACATGTACTTCACTGTCTTAGTACATGGTGTACATGTACTTTAATGTCTCAGTACACGGTGTACATGTACTTTAATGTCTCAGTACACGGTGTACATGTACTTTAATGTCTCAGTACACGGTGTACATGTACTTTACTGTCAGTACAGTGTACATGTACTTCACTGTGTCAGTACACGGTGTACATGTACTTTACTGTCAGTACAGTGTACATGTACTTCACAGTCTTAGTACACAGTGTACATGTACTTTACTGTCAGTACAGTGTACATGTACTTCACTGTCTCAGTACACAGTGTACATGTACTTCACTGTCTTAGTACACAGTGTACATGTACTTTACTGTCAGTACAGTGTACATGTACTTCACTGTCTCAGTACACAGTGTACATGTACTTTACTGTCAGTACAGTGTACATGTACTTCACTGTCTCAGTACAGTGTACATGTACTTTAATGTCTCAGTACACAGTGTACATGTACTTCACTGTCTCAGTACAGTGTACATGTACTTTACTGTCTCAGTACAGTGTACATGTACTTCACTGTCTCAGTACACAGTGTACATGTACTTTACTGTCAGTACAGTGTACATGTACTTCACTGTCTCAGTACAGTGTACATGTACTTAATGTCTCAGTACACAGTGTACATGTACTTCACTGTCTCAGTACAGTGTACATGTACTTTACTGTCTCAGTACAGTGTACATGTACTTCACTGTCTCAGTACACAGTGTACATGTACTTTACTGTCAGTACAGTGTACATGTACTTCACTGTCTCAGTACAGTGTACATGTACTTTAATGTCTCAGTACACAGTGTACATGTACTTCACTGTCTCAGTACAGTGTACATGTACTTTACTGTCTCAGTACAGTGTACATGTACTTCACTGTCTCAGTACACAGTGTACATGTACTTTACTGTCAGTACAGTGTACATGTACTTCACTGTCTCAGTACAGTGTACATGTACTTTAATGTCTCAGTACACAGTGTACATGTTCTTCACTGTCTCAGTACAGTGTACATGTTCTTCACTGTCTCAGTACAGTGTACATGTACTTTAATGTCTCAGTACAGTGTACATGTACTTTAATGTCTCAGTACACAGTGTACATGTACTTTAGGACAGAACACACTCCCGTCGTCTGTCTATGACGTAATGACGCACGCGAAACCTTTGCTGTGACGCTGACGTAAGAAAAAAACAAATAAACGTGTCAAGCTGACGTAAGTACAGGAACTAATGTTTTCGCTTTACAGGGATACCTTCAAAATAAAAGTCTTGGAATAGTTGCGCATTTAAACCATGCTGATGGTAATTTTAAAAACCGGCCTCATTTAGAAAAGCAGTCCGAGTCAAAACTGGTAAAAGATAAATAAATTTAAATCTATTTAAAAAAAGAGAAGCGGTAAAAATAAAGATAATGAACAAGTAAAACATGTTTGAGACTGAGATCATAAATAAACTGAGTTACTGGCTCCAAATCACAAAATATACATTTTAATATCAGAAAATTAAAATTAACATTTCATGATAAATATAGAATGAAAATAGCAAAATGTCTTTGTTTCAATTGTTAAGCAAATTTTCTTTAGTTTGATGTTTCCTGTGTTTTATTTTTTTATATTATTGTAAATAAGGAAACAATATATTGTTATGGTTATTATTATTTCTTTGGTTTTACTTTTTATTATTATCATGATCGGCATTATTATTATGGATGTTTTAGCTTTTCCCCCATATTTAAAATATTGAGGCTTTTAGTTTGAAATGCTCCGACCGGTAGTCGCTCTCTTGTAGCAGAAGAATAAAGATGGCCGCCGTCAGGTCGGTGGAAGAATCGGAGCCTTTTTTATTAAACTGTCTCTTTTACTAACGACGCGACGGAGCGAGCGATGCGGGTCGTGGAGACGCTCGCGGGCAGCGGAGCTAACGGGCGGTAGTCGGGCGCGTTCCCGGCCGTGAGAGCGGCTCAGCGTGCGGCTGAAGCCGATGGGCTCCTCGGTGTATTTGGGTAAAAAAGACGGAAGACTGCGCATCAACAGAGCGAAGCGGCGATGCTAACATGCTAACCTGCTAACGGGTCCAAGCAACATGTCGAACCGGAGCCGATTCTCCAGGTAAACACACCGGGCCGCCGGGGGAGGGTCTGCGGGTCTGCGGAGGGTCAGAGGCGGCGTCAGACCCGCCTCACACCCGCCTCACACCCGCGTCCTCCGGAGAACTAACCCGTTAGACATCCAGTTAGCTAATGTTAGCTAGCTGCCGTCCACTTTCTCTTTATATCTGTGCGTCTGTGCGTGTGTCTGTCTGTGTGTGTGTGTGTGTGTGTTTATCTGTGTGCGTGTTTATCTGTGTGCGTGTCTGTGTCTGCGCGTGCGCGTGGTTGCAGGGTTTCATTCATGTTTACCAACCAGCAGCAGATAAAGTGTCGTCAGCTCATATTTAAATCTTCTTTCTTTATCATGAGATAAGTGAGTTGGTCTCGGTCCTGGTTCGAAGCGTGGCCCCCGGGCACCGGCAGGACGAGGCCCCCGGGCACCGGCAGGACGAGGCCCCCGGGCACCGGCAGGACGAGGTCCCCGGACCCTCCTCTGCACTGGCAGATGAGGGCTTGGTCGTTTTCTGTCTCTTTTTCTTTTATAAATGAGTTTTGTGACATTTACAGTCGGAGGCTCTAACAAATCACAAGCGTCCTCTCAGAAATAGTTCCCTCTGTTTCTCTCACTGTTGAGTTAAACTTTCACTTTTTCGTCTTCAGGAAATAAGAAAAGCAGAAGAATCATTTCGACCGACGACCTCCTTCTGTATGGAGCCACCACAGGACGACGTCAAGTGAGAGCGCAGACAGACAGACGCAGCACTCTCTTAACCGCAGGATGGCGAGCAGGAGGAAATCCACCACCCCCTGCATGGTTCCTCCCAGAGAAACCGTCGACTCAGACCAGGAGATGGAGGAAGTCACGGACGAGACAGAAGGGGAAGCAGAGGACAGTAATGGCGTGGGGACCATCTCTGCGGAGGTTTGCGACCTGTCGGCCGAGCAAGGGGGCGAGGCCGACGTCCGACAGGTGTCAGACCACTACCTGGACCTGAACATGGCCGAGGGAGGATACGAGTGTAAATACTGCAGCTTCCAGACGTCCGAGCTGAACCTGTTCACCATGCACGTGGACACGGAGCATCCTGACGTCGTCCTCAACACCTCCTACGTCTGCATGGAGTGCGACTACCACACCAAGAGGTGGCCTCTCCTAACACCGCTCTTCTGTCAAGACTAAAACTAAACTCTGTGAATCCAACCTGTCGTTTTAACGTTTTTATAAATCACTTGAAATCATTTTCACTCTTTGAGTCAAAACATTGTGGGTTAAATATGTTTGGATTCTGGAAGTTGTTTTGATCAGAGCCCGACTGATATGGATTTTTGGGGCTGATATCGATCTTAGTGTAAAACATTGTCAAAATGTTGATACTGATATATCGTCTAGTATATATGAATATAATTAATTCAGTGAGATGTTGTTATCAAACCCTTTTAAATGTAATCGTGTGAAGAGAGGTTTAAGTCTGTCTGTGGGTTTGTCTTTTCTTTATTTATGTCAAAACATATTTACCCATAATTCTCTCCCTCTAGTTACGACACGCTGCTGGCCCACAATGCTCGTCTGCACCCAGGTGAGGACAACTTCACACGGACGATGGTGAAGAGGAACAACGAGACCATCTTCCAGCAGACGGTCAACGACCTCACCTTTGACGGCAGCTTCGTCAAAGTGGAAGACGACGAGGCGGAGGAGACGTCCCACAAGGGCATCGCCCTCAGCAAGACGCCCATCATGAGAATCAAGAGCAGACTGGAGCCCAAGAAGTTCACTGCTACGCACAAAATGGCCATGGACGACATCATCAAAGTGGAAAGTGACGAAGAGGACGAGGAGAACAAGGAGCCGCCCACTCTGTCTCCCGCCCCGATGACCCCTGCCGCCGTGACCCCTTGCCTCATCCCCATCTCCACGCCGCTGCAGCTCCAGGCCATCCCGCAGAGCATTGTGGTCAACAGCTCCAACGTGCTGCACATTAAAGGCAGCTCTGCCGGTGGCGGCACCGTGCTGCCCCCGGGGACGCTGGCTCAGGTTCTGTCGGCGCTGCAGCAGCAGCACAGCGCTCAGACCCAGACTCAGCTCCTCATCCCCATCAGCAGCATCCCCACATACAACACGGCCATGGACAACAACGTCCTGCTGGTCAGCGCCTACAACCGGTAACCGTCTTATTTAAACAGTCAAATATTTAAAAACTACAACTTAATCTTATTCTACCAAAGTCACGAGCTTTCCAGACTTTTCCAGACAAACGTTAATCTATAAAAACTATGACCCGACTGATGTGGATATTAGATATTAGGGAGTAAATCATTTCGGCTCAGATCTGCAAACAGCTGCAAACGAACAGAATGAAACACGGGCTGCAGAGATGTTTAGTTTGTAAAAGCCTCTCTGGTGTTTCCAGGTTTACTCTCACTGTGTTTACACTGCATGTTAAAAACCTGTCCTCTCTTTATTTAATCTCTAAATTTAGTCGGACTCTTATTTTGCGTCGCAGGTTTCCGTACCCCTCCGTCTCTGAGATCATGGGCCTGTCGTCTCAGACCAAGTTCAGTGAGGAGCAGATCAAGGTCTGGTTTTCTGCTCAGAGGCTCAAACACGGAGTCAGCTGGACGCCGGAGGAGGTCGGTGCTTTACGAGACACAAGACATCACGTGTGCACTTTTCACATTTGTCCCTCAAATGATGCTTTTCTAATGAGCAGGAAAGTCACAAAGTTTCAACTGTAAAATGTAAATGCATCATATTAATCCTTCCATTGTTTTAGCAGATTGGAATAGTGCAGGCTGCATTAATGATATCACTATTATCATTATTATTAAGTAATGACAGATATGATACAGAAATAAATAATTCAAAGTTCGTCTGTTCACACCTGACATTAAGATGCGGCCTCAACGTGTCGTAGTGAAACTGCTTTGATCAGGTCAGCACGTCCCCGTGAAAATCCTTAACAGATCAGTCTTGCTCTCTGCAGGTGGAGGAGGCGAGGAGGAAGAAGTTCAACGGCACGGTGCAGAACGTCCCTCAGACCATCACCGTCATCCCCGCCAACATCGCTGCGGCCACCAACGGCCTGCAGTCCATCTTCCAGACGTGTCAGATTGTCGGACAGCCGGGCCTCGTCCTCACTCAGGTGGCCGGTAACGGCAGCACCTTGCCCGTCGCCTCCCCAATCACCCTGACGGTCGCGGGTGTCCCCGGCAACCAGCCAAAAGCTGCCGAACCATCGACGTCGGAATCAAAGACGGAGATGTCTGTGTCTTCGGCCAGCGTGCCGCTCAGTTTGGACGCAGCAGGGACGAAACCGAAGAAGTCGAAGGAGCAGCTGGCAGAGCTGAAGGCCAGCTACGGCAGGAGGCAGTTCGCCACGGAGGTGGAGATATCTCGGCTCATGCAGGTCACTAAACTCTCCAAACGAGCAATAAAGAAGTGGTTCAGCGACACGCGTTATAACCAGAGGAACTCGAAGGATCACCACGGCGTCCTGCTGAGTGAGGCGGTTCCCAGCAGAGCGGCGTCAGCAGGGGGAGGCAGAGCAGGAAGGACCAGCAGCGGGAGTCTGAACGACAGCAGCTACAGCGACCACGCCACCACCACCATTGTTATTGACTCCAGCGACGACGCCAGCGACTCCTCCCCGACCTCTGCCAACGCACCGGGGTCGTCCTGTCCATCCAGCGCCCCCAGGGTCAAATTCCGCCACGCCTTCCCTGACTTCACGCCACAGAAGTTCAAGGAAAAGACGCCGGAGCAGTTGCTCATCCTGGAGGCCAGCTTCCAGAAATTAGACACACCCTCGGACGAGGAGCTGAGCCGGCTGCGAGCAGAGACGAAGCTGACGAGGCGCGAGGTAGACGCCTGGTTCACCGAGAGGCGGAAAATGCCGCCAGCGGCCAAAGATGTCGACAGCGATGGAGAAGGAGAGAAGGTTAAACCGGCCTCGGCTCAGGAGAGGCACACGACTCCTCCTGGTGGCAGGAAGTTGGTGAAGAAGACGCCGGAGCAGCTCCACATCCTGAAGAAAGCGTTTGTCCGCACGCAGTGGCCGACAGCCGAGGAGTACGACCAGATGACGGAGGACAGCCGCCTGCCGAGGTCGTACATCGTCAACTGGTTCGGAGACACACGCTACGCCTGCAAGAACAGCAACCTGAAGTGGTACTACCTCTACCAGAGCGGCAAGGTTTGTTTAACCACGTGTCAGAACGACGTAGTTACTGTCAAACATGTTTTTATGCAACATGTGATTTTGGTTCCAACAACAGTCGTGGTGTTTCTTTTATGAACAGGAGGACGAGGCGCTGAACGGTGGCGCCAAGAAGAAGCCGAGGAAGCGTTACCGAGGTTGGTCCAGGAGGACGCGCCGGCCTTATCCCTGCAAACCTTCCCCACAGGGGGGCGCCACCGCCATCAAGGTCTGTGCACACATTAACCTGAAGCTGCTGGTGAAGGTTCAGCAGATTGAACCTTCACCAGCAGCTTGTTAACTAAATCTATCACGGGCTGTGGTTCAGAAGCTTTTAGAGCTTTTCAAGACATAATTCATTTTTATTTTGGGCTTAGGCTGAGATACATTTGTCTGATATTAAAATACAATGCAGTCCCAACAAATCTAGTGACTTGTAAACACAACCCTGTATGAAATCAGAGATATATGTGATATATCTGAGTTAATATCAGTCGTCTGAAGTTTACCTCAGATAAAAACATGTTTACAGGCTTCTCTGGTTCCTCTCTTCCTCCCTCTGCAGGTGAAGTCCGGCAAAGCGTTTCTGAAGGACTACTTCCTTAAACACCGAGCCCTGAGTGAGAAGGACCTGGACGACCTGGTGACCAAGTCCAGCATGAGCTACGAGCACGTGAGGGACTGGTTCTCCTCCACCGCCAGGCGGGTGGAGGAGGGCAAGGAGCCGTTCAGTGACGAGGAGGCTGAGGGAGAGGACGCTGAAGGAGAGGAGGCTGAGGGGGAGGATGAGGAGGAGGAGGAGGAGGACGAGGAAGGGGAAGGGGAGGAGGAGGAGGAGGAGGAGGAGGCGGCGGCGGCGGCGGCGGCGGCAGCAGCAGCAGAAGAGCACGGATGCAGCGAGGAAGAGATGGAGGTGAAAGAACAAGGAGAGGAGGCTTCAGATGACGAATGCAAGGAGGAAGAAGAGGAGGAAGAGGCGGAGTTGGAGGAGGAGATCCAGGAGGAAGCTGGAGAAGTCAGCCAATCACAGCCTCAGGCAGAGGAGCAGACATGAGCCTGCAGGTAAAGTAGGACTCGTAAATGACCAACTGACCAATACTTTTATTATCAATTTATATCATTTATTCAGTTGAACCCAATTAGACCAAAGATGCTCCAGGCAGCATCGTTCATATTGAGGTTTGAATTCAGCCCAGACGTGATGTCACAGGCTGCAGCAGTTCCTCTGAATGAAAAGAGCAGCAGACAGAACCAGCAACAGTCGTTAGCTGCAGCTCTGCTGACACATATTCAGTTAATCGTTTAACTTAGTCAAATCTGAACATTATCTAAACTCTGTCCTGGTGTCAAGTTGTCTAATTAATGATTCCAGTCACTGAGGAAGCTGGAAGCTTCTCGATATGTGAGGGTTTGAGTTTCTCTCTTTAGTAAGATTGAAAATATTTTATATATATATGTTTCCTCCTTGACTCCCTGAGCGTCTGTTCTCTGTGACTCTGCTGAGTGGGTTCCATCTCCTGTGAGAAGAACTGACTGAGAGTCAGCTTCAACTGTCACAACCAGCTCCAGGTGAAGAGTGAAGCTGAACTGAGATCAGTTAAAAACACTCTGAAGTTATTAAAAACCAGAGTTTATCTCCAATATTCAGCAGGAAACTTTGAAACATGAAGAATCCTGAACAGAGTTTGGTGGATTTGTTACAGACAGAAAAAACTGACGCTGATGAAAACATAACCTCGTCTCTGGAGATAATTTGATCATATGAACAAACGTTCCCTCTCTATTTGGTTCAGAATGAATCCCCAGGTGTGGCTGCAGAGGGCGCTGTTTGCTCACTAAAAGATAGTGTTGCTTATTAACCTGAAGTAAAGTCATTAAATCAAGAATAAAACCTTAAAATTAGAAAATAGAAATATTATGAAGATGAAAATACAAAGATAAAATCCTCCGATGTCTTTGTCCTGTTGATGCAGCAGGTTCACCTGAAACGTTCAGTGGCGACAACTTTATAAATAACTGCTCGTCGTCAGTGACTTAATTCATCTTCATCATAATATTCTTGTTCATTTTCTTCAAGAATTATCCTCAAACCAAAGTGACAATTAAAAATGCAGCAGCTGGAACATTATGAACACGCTGTTCTTTTATCTTTGTCTTTCCACAGAATTAGCATTGCTTCCCCCAACCGCGGAGCCGGCACAGACGGAGATATACAGGTATGTCAGTGTTTCTCAGCTGGCGGCTCGGGACCCAAAGACGCCGCAGGAAGCTCAGACAGATCACGTGACACTGAACCGACGGCGTTGTGCCTTCGAGTTGAACTTTGGGTCCCGATGAAGCTGAGAGGCACTGAGACAACGAGCGGAATTAAAGGACGTCAGGACTTGGTTTGTTTTGATGAACTGTGGGGACCAACTCCACGTCAAAGACGACGCTTCTCCCCGAGCGGCGGCGCCACGAGAGTAAGTTCCAGCTCTGCTCCTGTACAACTCACAAGCCTTTTACTCTGGGGAGAATGACGGGGCTTTTGTTTTGGCCTTTACGTCACTTTTCTTATTAAAAAAAAAAAGCGTTTTAAGGTAAACTTTGTATAAAGGAAAAAAAATCCAAAACATTTCAGAGGTGAGACCTCGCGTGGTTCTGTCGTTATTAAAAACCTTTTCTCAGGGGAACGTCTTCTCCCCAAAACCCGACGGTGAAAACTTCTTTCTCCTCTGAAAGAAAAGGTTTTGAAAACCACAACTGTCTGAATTAGTGCCATTCTGTTAATAACTTTGTTTTAAATTTAAAAAAAAAAGTGCTGGAATAAATTCCACGTTTTAACTCTTTTATATTTTTTCAAGTGATTTGTTACAAGTCTGATCGACATTTAATGGAACCTGATTCCATTGTGCGACTGTTTAAGTTCTTTGAAAAGCGTGATCATTTCCATGTTGGCAGGTGTTTGGGTCCATTCCGTTTCAAGGATGTCGATTCAAATTACCTCCAAACACAAACCTCGTGAATCACAGAAACACAAGTGAAGCCAGAGATAAAAACAGAAAACTTCTAGAATCCACCGTTAAACGTCAGAGTTTCGGACTGAAACGATCCCACTGTGGAAGCGTGTGGACGATGAGTTCAAATCACAAACTAAAACCTTCATCAACACAAAAGAAATGATGTTTATGAAGATTTTTCTCTATGTTAAATCTGTGTTTAGATTTTCAGAATAAAATATAATCATGGATCCTTCGGCGGTGAATGATTCACGTTCACCTCCTCGTCACGAGTCGTCTGCTCGGACCTCAGATTCATTTCTTCACTTGATCGACTTTAAAGGGATTTGAACCCAAATACTGTTTGTATCCTCGTCCAAAAATGAAATAAAGTTTATAAAGAGAAAAAAGCTAAGGCATGTTTGCTCTACTTCAGGAAACAGGCAACTTTACCTCAGAGAGTTAAGCTACAAAAACTCAGTAAGATTGTGACATTTACACTTTACGACAGTTTAAAAAATATACTGTATGCATGAAAATACAAGTAGGCGATATTATTATGTCTTTTCAGATGGCGTTTATTTGTCCTCGCCAAAGTAAGAGAATCACTTTAAAGAGAAATAAAGGAGACGTATAGTTATCGGTGCATTTATTTGCTCCAATACGGGTGAAACGAGTCGACAATAACTTTCAGGTTTTCCACAAGAATCACAGACGATATTTTAGGGACATGAAAACAAAAGCACTTGGCTCGGTGCCGAACTTTTTAACTTTTTCATACATGTGGGGGGGGAAAATGAAAAGAAATGAGCTTTTAGTTTGCTTTTCTCAGCTCTTCCTGTTTACTGAACCATGCAGGAGCCTGTTAGCATATGCAAACGTCACAGAACAATCAGCGGGCAGAGCGGGGACTGTACAAACCTCTTTGATTCAGTTTGTTTCTATCAAGGTTTCTTCAGACACACGGGATCTTTATACGAGCTGTGTGATTTTGCAAAGTTAATTCTTTCTGCCCTTTCTTTAAATTGCTTTAATAGACAACAGTTGTTAGTAGATAATTTATTTATTATATCTGGATTTCATGAGTATCTTTTTTTTTTTTGTCTGCAAGCAAAAGAAATAAAAAGTGAAAAACCCGATTTGATTCAGCTGCTGTTTTTACTTTAATCTTTTCTATCTGTACGATCAGGACCCGCTGACACGTACGTGAAGGTCGCCGCGGTGAACCTCCTCCTCCCGTTCACTTCCATCCTGTCCGAGCGTAGCACGGCTTCAGGAGCAGGTGGTGAACTTTGACCTGCGACGTCACAGCCTCGACAAATAGAAACGTTTGTCTGGGTGACGTCATTTTCGTATATTATTAGAGAATAAGGTTTTGGATCATTTGATGGAGACAAAAACCTTTGGAATCAAGGCAGTAACCACGGAAACAGCAGTTTGAACATCTGCTCACGTCAAACCACGCCCACTTTGCACAAAATCACAACACTTCTCTTGCGAGTTTGTGCCGACCACACTGACTGAAGATGGACGACGCGTCTCCACCTCTAGAGGCCGGAAGATGTATTAAAGTAGCTTCACGATCCAGAAATCAAACTAAAATATCTCAGGTACAAACGCTGCTGTCTTGTGGTGATCGGTCCCGCCCATACACGCTCTTGACCAATCAGGAGTCAGTCTCAGCTGTCAATCATGACGTCTCAGCCTTTTGTTATATCATCAAATAACTGATTCAAACCAAACTGATCAGAAACTCTTGAACAAACATCAGTGAGATGAGAACGAGCTGAAACGACAGAAACATCTTTACAAACATTTATTTAACGTCTACTTTGATTTTTTAGTTTGGTCCATGTCCCATCTGCTAACATGGAGGAGGAGGGTTTATGATTTATACGGTAGCCTGCCACCAGGGGGCGATCAAAATGCCTTGGCTTCACTTTTAAGGAGCCATCATGTTGTCAGTCTGTATTTATGGTTTCTATGGTGACGACGTTCCAAACAGATCCAGAATCATTTCATCTGTTTCTTATTGTGATAATTTATCAACAAACAAATGACGTATCTTCCATTTCATTACCTCATGTGATTAAAAACACACGAGGTGGAAGCAGCTGCTCTGATTCAGGATTTAAGAAGAACTTCGTGCAGAGAAAGATTTAACAGGCGCTTGTGTTACGTTGTTATTCATCACGTGCACTGATGTGATCATGGGAATTGAACCCATGTTCGGGGGGGGGGGGGTTCGACCTGATTCCTGCTGCGTCATGTGAAAACATTTCATCTTTTCTCTGAACCTCCGTATCTACGTCTTTCTTCTCACTCGTAAACAGCAGCGGCCGCGTTGTTCCCACACTGAGCCTCGATGACCCGCCTCAATCATTCAAGATATTCAGCGCCGGCGCCAAGTGCGCCTGGTGAAATGCCATAGAAACCAGCAGCACCATAGAAACCAGTCGAACCAGTCCAGGGAACACACTGTTCTCCACCAGATAAGAACCGCAGCCTTTGCATTCTTCTCCTCGCCTCTGAGCCCGGCCTCTCTGGTTGGTTGTCTCTTGATTAGTGGTGGAATATGTTTGTGTTTTGTCCGTGAGGTTCGGGGACGTTAGCAGGAGCCATGTTGTGGCTCTGTGAGGCGCTGTACCTGGGTCCGCCAGCAGGTGGCAGTGTGAGCTCACACACCATCCCTCCTGTCTCTACTGTAAATCATGTATGGCTGCTCGGGGTTATGTTCACAGATCTGGGCTCCAGCCAGACTCCCTGGAAGTTCACTGGCTGCAGACCTGCTGCCTCCTTCTCCTTCTCTCTTTATGGCATATTTCTCTTTTCTTCCTTCGTTTTTCAGTGGAACAATTTGGGGGAAAAGGTTGATTCATGTTCGTCTGAACACTTGTGCTCTGCCCCATTTTGTGGCGTCGGGTTTCCCTCAAAAACACCAGTTACATGCCACAAATGGTCTGGCAGGGGCCGCTGTGGAAACACGAGCAGACCGCCGGGCTCGCAGGGGATCGAACTTCCCCTGTTCAGCAGAGAGAGAGAAGGGAGGGAGGGAGGGAGGGATAAGACGGAAGAGCGAGACGGCCACCGAATAGTTAACCTGCACAAGACCCGTCTGAACCAGGGGTGGGACCTGCTCTCCTCCCTAATCACAGCTGGGGGGGGGGGGAGGAGGAGGAGGAGGAGAAACAGGGGGAGGAGGAGGAGGAGGAGAAACAGAAACAGGGGGAGGAGGAGAAGAAACAGGGGAGGAGAAACAGGGGGTGATGGGGGGGGGAGGAGGAGAGAAGGATGAGGAAGAGAAAATCTGAGTCGACACAAGTGGTGTAACGGGCCGAACAGAGGCCGTGTGAGGATAAGTGTGTGTGTGTGTGTGTGTGTGTGTGTGTGTGTGTGTGTGTGTGTGTGTGTGTGTGTGTGTGTGTGTGTGTGTGTGTGTGTGTGTGTGTGTGTGTGTGTGTGTGTGTGTGTGTGTGTGTCAACAGGTTTATTGAACCATTTCAGGTCTTTTATCTCTTTGGAATCAGAGGTTAAAGTCAAACGCACATTAGAACTAGAACATGACTCTTATCCTTCCATAAGGATTCACTCAAGCTGCAGCAAATCACACAGACTCATAAATATCATTTTTACCAGAATCCTTCTCTTCCACCAAGTGACCTCAGAACCTCTTCAGTAGTTTCTACGTTTTCCTGCTCATTTAACAGATGAACACAACCTGTGGATCTGCAGACGCTGCATGAAGCTGAAGCTCATTTCAGACATGAAGTCTGGAAGATGTTGTCCTGACATGTTGTGTAGTTGGTGTTTGTGAAGCAGCAGCAGCAGGTTGTCGGGTCCGACTCCTTCAAACAGGAACATGTGGGGAACATCCAGGCGAGGGGCGGAGCCTGTAGAGCAGCAGGAGGCGGAGCCTGTAGAGCAGCAGGAGGCGGAGCCTGTAGAGCAGCAGGGGCGGAGCCTGTAGAGCAGCAGGAGGCCGGACATGACGTATAAACTCTGCTGTGGAAAGATCAGTGTTGTTGTTTACAGCTCATCCACACCGGCGTCGGCCCTCAGCACCAGAAGATCTGGAACCTCCTCGTGTTTCCAAGTGGACGTCTTCGTCTTCTACGTGTACGGCTCCTCTTCTTCATCCTGAGATCTTTGTGTTCTTCCAGTTTCACGTCCGTCACGTGTTAGAAACCTCATCAACACGTCCACTCGCTCACTGGGAAGCTTCAGGACATTGTCCTGCTGTGTCCTCACATGGACTCACGAGGACATGTTACACACATGTTACCAGGAGGCTGCAGGAGAAGATCCAGAACATGTCCAGAGACACTGACTCAGACATTTGTTCTCACACACAGAACCTCACCTCACCTGACCTCACCTGACCTCAGAGGAGCTTCATTACCTGAGTTGTGTCTCAACAAAGTGACTCAATCACGAATCACTGCTGATTTGCATCATTTCATTCAGCATCATCAGCATAGAAACGATTGCCTCATTATAACAGTTTAATCTTTTACTTTGCTTTGTTAGAAACGAAGTAAGATGCTGATGACTTTCTCAAATTTCATTGAAGGTTGAAAATGCTCATAAGCAGTTAATCCATGAATCTGTGGTATTTAATATGTGAACATGCCGACTCAGGGATTTGCGTCGAACACGTCTGTAATTCTCTAAACAAATGTAATGAATAAAACCTCGTGTCTGGGTCCCGAACCTTTTCATGAGGATGTTTCAGAGCGCAGACGTCCCGGCTGCGCTCGTCATCTTTTTTTTTCTCCAGCCGATTACGCAGCAAAGAGCGAGCGAGTGAGAGGGGGGGGAGGCGGGGGAGGCTGTCTGGTGCTGCTGAGGGTCATTCTGAGGACAGCTCTCCTCTCTTCACCCCATCCCCCCTCCTCCTCCTCCCCTCTGTCTCTCTCACGCCCCCCCCCCCCCCCCCCCCCCCCCATCCTATATCCCTCCCCCCCTCCCCCGTGCATCAGCACCTTGTGGTGCTCGCCGCCTGCGTCGCCCTCACATCCAAACGCCTGCGAACCCGGAGCAGCGACTCGTCAGCAGCTGTTTCGTTCTGTGGAGAGAGATTTAAAAGGTGCGACTGTCCGGTGACAGAGTCCGGACGGATTCACCGGTTTATAACCACAGGACCACAAACGCACAATGAGCTGCTGTCGCGTGTTTCAACGACTCCGACAACTCCTGCACGTCGTCACATCGTCTATGAAACCAGTTCTGTTTGTCATGGTGTATTATATAATTTGACATTATATAGTAAACGTGTGTGTGTGTAATGTTGTGTTCTCTTGTGTTGATACTTTGCTCCTCAGCGACTCTTCACTCTCTCTCCTCAGAGCTCAT
>NC_047161.1:686817-694317 GCF_009819705.1 Hippoglossus hippoglossus
CGAGTGGACGTGTTGATGAGGTTTCTAACATGTGACGGACGTGAAACTGGAAGAACACAAAGATCTCAGGATGAGGAAGAGGAGCCGTACACGTAGAAGACGAAGACGTCAACTTGGAAACACGAGGAGGTTCCAGATCTTCTGGTGATGAGGGCCGACGCCGTGTGGATGAGCTGTAAACAACAACACTGATCTCTTCGTTCTCCAGGATAAACTCTGAGTTCTGAACGTTGAGCAGCTGCTTCTCTTCTCTTGCAGCTTTTCAGTCTCGACAACGTCTTTCAAACGACCTTTGACCTCTGAACCGATCAGCTGGTTGAGCCGTCGGTTCTTCGCATGCAGGAGCTTTTTCCTTTAGATGCTCCTGTCAATAGAAAAAGCGACGAGTCAAATCCCAACACGTCCGATCCTCCGCTCTCTTCTCTCAAAGCTCTTAATGTTTCCACTATGTGAGATTTGAAATCAGAGTTTGAAAGAAGACTTGAACCTGCGACCTCCAGTTCTTCCTGCTCGCTCGGGTCCTTTCAGCCGCTGAGTCTTGTTCCTGTTCTTATTCTCTCGTGGTTATTTTCTCTCTACTTCAAACCAGACGTTTAGCGTGAGCACATAAAGGATCCAGACAAGTGAACGGACCTTTTCAATCTGCTGAGGAGGCTTCAACTCGTCTTTGTTTTTCACTGTCTAGTGGCGGATTTTTAAAACTGTGTATATACAGAATAAATAATATATATATATAGACATGAACTAATAAGTAAATGAGAAGTAGCACAACTAAAGAGTTTATAAGGTGAAGGACAAATCACTCTCCAGTTTCCATCTCTACCTTCCTCACGTTCAAGAAGTCAGCTGATCGCTATGGACCAACAGGAAGTCACAGAAAACAAAGCTCCTGCAGGAGGAGAAACACAACGACAGGAGGAGAAACACAACGACAGGAGGAGAAACACAACGACAGGAGGAGAAACACAACGACAGGAGGAGAAACAACGACAGGAGGAGAAACACAACGACAGGAGGAGAAACAACGACAGGAGGAGAAACAACGACAGGAGGAGAAACACAACGACAGGAGGAGAAACAACGACAGGAGGAGAAACACAACGACAGGAGGAGAAACAACGACAGGAGGAGAAACACAACGACAGGAGGAGAAACAACGACAGGAGGAGAAACACAACGACAGGAGGAGAAACACAACGACAGGAGGAGAAACACAACGACAGGAGGAGAGAAACAACGACAGGAGGAGAAACAACGACAGGAGAAGAAACACAACGACAGGAGGAGAAACACAACGACAGGAGGAGAAACAACGACAGGAGGAGAAAAACAACGACAGGAGGAGAAACACAACGACAGGAGGAGAAACACAACGACAGGAGGAGAAACAACGACAGGAGGAGAAACACAACGACAGGAGGAGAAACAACGACAGGAGGAGAAACACAACGACAGGAGGAGAAACAACGACAGGAGGAGAAACACAACGACAGGAGGAGAAACACAACGACAGGAGGAGAAACAACGACAGGAGAAGAAACACAACGACAGGAGGAGAAACAACGACAGGAGGAGAAACACAACGACAGGAGGAGAAACCCAACGACAGGAGGAGAAACACAACGACAGGAGGAGAAACACAACGACAGGAGGAGAAACACAACGACAGGAGGAGAAACAACGACAGGAGGAGAAACACAACGACAGGAGGAGAAACAACAACAGGAGGAGAAACACAACGACAGGAGGAGAAACACAACGACAGGAGGAGAAACAACGACAGGAGGAGAAACACAACGACAGGAGGAGAAACAACGACAGGAGGAGAAACACAACGACAGGAGGAGAAACAACGACAGGAGGAGAAACACAACGACAGGAGGAGAAACACAACGACAGGAGGAGAAACACAACGACAGGAGGAGAGAAACAACGACAGGAGGAGAAACACAACGACAGGAGGAGAAACACAACGACAGGAGGAGAAACAACGACAGGAGGAGAAACAACGACAGGAGGAGAAACACAACGACAGGAGGAGAAACAACGACAGGAGGAGAAACACAACGACAGGAGGAGAAACACAACGACAGGAGGAGAAACAACGACAGGAGGAGAAACACAACGACAGGAGGAGAAACACAACGACAGGAGGAGGTCAGAGCTGAACACACGCTGCAGCTCAAACCTGTGAGATGATAAAACTCACATTCATGAAATCAAACATTTTCAAGGAGACATATGATGTTTCTCAGTTTCTACTTCAATAGAAAGGTTTTTTCTTCAAAGTTAAAAACTCTGGTAGAGTAAATGCTGAGGCTGCGTTGAATCTGAAACTGGATCATCGTGAAATCAATCAATCGATTGTTAAAACATTTCCTGATAAATTTTCTTTCAGTCATTTCCGCTGTAGTTTGTAATGTTTGGACAAAGAGTGTGATTCTGCACATGTCGTATGATGAGGGGAATTTACCCATCATGCCTTGAACATGAGGAAGGAACCCGACTTCGCCTGGAACCGACTCCACATGCAGCAGAGACGAGAACAACAGCTCCGGGCGCTAATACCAGGTATTTAAAGTGGGAGGGAATCGCAGCAGTTGGTGATTTGGCTTTTTTTTTTGTTGATTTGTGGTTTTTGTTTTTAGTGCAGGCAGATGACTCAACATCTGTTCAACATCAAACTGTTGCTGTTCAAAGCTGCAGTTAGTTCTAGTTTCACTGAGCCAGAGGACATTCAGCGTCAGAATCTGCGGTTTAGGAAATTATGTCGTCTAACAAAGAACATACAGTGCGATACATACAATATGTGTTTGTATCTGCGAGTGTGGCTGTTTTATGTGTGTTTTGCGTGACCTCTCTGCTGTCGTCACAGATCTGTGTTCTCCCAGAGGCCTCCTCGGACTGAAGACCAGCTTTGTTCCAGACACTTCTGCCAGCGAAGCTCCGCCACGTCACATTGTTCATAAAATCATCAACACCACACTTTGTGTTTCACAGCTTGTTGCTGCACACTAATATAAATCCAGATTGTGTTACTGCAGCAGAGTGAGAAACCGTCGTGGGTTTAATTCAACTCTCCGCTGCGTCGACACCTGATTTGAAAAGTGAAGCGGAAACATCTGGATCGCCCCCTGGTGGCTGGTTGCAGTATAAGTCATAAAGCCTGCCTCCTCCATGTTAGCAGATAGAACATGTCAAATAAGGATGTTTGACTTGGTTTGATGTCACGATGTGATTCAGGGAGCGAACAGAAGATGAACATGTCTGAAAGTGTATCTCTGTAAAATGTTGTCCTGACATGTTGTGTAGTTGGTGTTGTGTAGTTGGTGTTGTGTAGTTGGTGTTGTGTAGTTGGTGTTTGTGAAGCAGCAACAGGAACATGTGGGGAACATCCAGCAGACGAAAAGACAAATGTTTGAGTTTTTCTTCGATGAGCGAAGATGCAGAAGAGTCGTGTGAGGCTGACTCTGGGTCAGTCGGTGCCGAGCGTCCGGTGGAAGCCGGTCACAGAACCGTGGCCCCTGCGTCTCCGCTCGGCACCAGGAATCATATTCGACCTCCATCGACCTTCATCAACCCAGATGCGACGCCACAGGAGGAACAGAAATGTCAGAGGCAGCGCGAGGACGCCGTGTCCTCATCTGACGAGTCCGACCGACAAACGAGCCTTGTCCTGCTGCTTTCATGACTCCAGTGTTTACAGGCCTGCAGGCAGGTTGTCACACGGAGGCCGACACTGAGACGTATTCAAATCCACAGCCGGAGCTTATCTGGTGATAAATGTGAAGCCACGTGCGCGCTGATTAAAATGCCACGTTCGACTCGTCACGTGTTTAAAAAAGAACAGAGAAGAAGAAGCAGCTCTGACGTTTTGTTTTCACATTGATATCGCGCTCTGGTTAGCTTAGCTTAGCATAAAGACTGCAAACAGGGGGAAACAGCTAGCTAGACATTCACACTTATTTGTAGGTTTGATAAATTGTTTCTGAAACAAGAAATAAAGTCATCTGGAAATATTAAAGGTCTGAATGCAGACACACACACACACACACACACACACACACACACACACACACACAAACACACACACACACACACACACACACGCACACACACACACACACACACACACACCAAATCGCCTTGAAGCTTCACCATCCTGCGTCTTTGTTCTTCTGGGTGTGTTGTGTGTGTTTTTGTTCTCTCACCACATCTCATCGTCTCCGTCGCTGCGTCGGTTTGAACTCTGACACCAGACGAGCCGCTGCAGCTCGGCGACGGCGTCTCGCAGGGTTTCAGTCGGCTGGCGTCCACACGTCCACGCGTCCACGCGTCCACACGTCCACACGTCCACACGTCTCACCTCTCGCCAACAAACACACAGCGTTGCCTCCTGCAGATGGAAACAACAGCAGAATGTGTGAAGGTGGATTTTCTTCCCGTTCAACATGAAGCTGAGGATCGATCGAGCTCAGGAAAGACAAAGTGCTGATGATTTAAATTATTATTAAAAGTCTTTGCTTTTCCTCGAGCCGATGAGTGAATGATCAGACGTCTGAGTCCTCAGTGGGACTGAAACTGAACAAACTTCACTTCCTGTTCTTTCATTTTCACGTTTCACTTTGACTTCAGATCTGTTTTTAGGTTCAGAGACAGAAGCAGCGAGTCCGAGGTTGAGCAGCAGAAAGGTTCCAGACGAGCTGAGGACGAGCGTCTCAAAGGGTTACCCTAACCCTCTTTGTGTAATTAAAGTCATCATGAGACTGTTCTGAGTTTATAAAAATCAGTTTCATGGCTCCGCACTGAACTCGTCTCTGTTTGACGTCTTTTGTTTAGTTTTTCTTTTACCAGTAAAACGTTGCAGCTGAAACTGGTTTGAGTTGTTTTTCTTCAGTTTCCAGTTTGTCAGAGGTGTCCCCCACAGACTGGATAAAGATGGACGACATGTCATCTGCCCCCTGGTGGCTGGCTGCAGTGCAGGCCATAAACCCTGCCTCCTCCATGTTAGCAGATGGGACAATCTGGTGGTTTAATGGAGCCACCGGGTGAAAACTGTTACCTCACAACTGAAAGACAACAACTCAACACGTCTGAAAGTAAAGAGTATTGTACACTATAAAGTAGAGTTTTGTATTTTCCAGTGTTGATGAAAACTCAAAGCACTTTCTCCATCAAGAGGTACCACACACACACACACACACACACACACACACACACACACACACACACACACACACACACACACACACACACACACACACACACACACACACACACACACACACACATTTACTGTCTTAAGTGTGATAATATCTTCACACACAGTTGAGTTGTGTGTCTAATATCAGATTTTAGAGTTGAGGTTTGGGTCAGAGCCCTGATCATTGTGTATGTGTTTGTGTGGGTATGTGTGTGTGTGCGTGTGTCTGTGTGTGTGTGTGTGTGTGTGTGTGTGTGTGTGTCTGTTTCTGTGTGTGTGTGTGTGTCTGTTTCTGTGTGTGTCTGTGTGTGTGTGTGTTTGTGTGTGTGTGTCTGTGTGTGTGTCTGTTTCTGTGTGTGTGTGTGTGTGTGTGTGTGTGTGTGTGTGTGTGTCTGTTTCTGTGTGTGTGAGTGTGTTTGTGTGTGTGTGTGTGTGTGTCTGTGTGTGTGTGTCCTCTGCCCTCTTCCAGATGTTGTTTCTTCTTCTTTTCTCCACAGACGAATTCTCCTGCAACAAAATAATAAAAAAACCAAAAAACAAATGTGGCATCAGAAACTAAATTGATCAGATTTAAAACAGAGAAGTTTCAGGTTTTCTTGTGTGTGTGTGTGTGTGTGTCTGTGTGTGTCTGTGTGTGTCTTGTGTGCGTGTGTGTGTCTGTGTGTGTCTTGTGTGCGTGTGTGTGTCTTGTGTGTGTGTCTGTGTGTGTATGTGTGCGTCAGAAGCTTCAGGTTTTCTTGGCCGACGCCTCCTCAGACGTTCGTCCAGATGGCGACGGCGTCAGGAGATGAAGTCGCTTCCTGTAGTGACACGACTCAGTAACTCAGCAGAGTAATAGATTACAATGTGACATTCAGTGTTATGGGATGAAGTGAAGATGATGAAGAAGAAGAAGAAGAACCGTGACGTCAGGTGGATCCAAAGGTCTCGCTTTGAAAACTCTGGGTTCGTGTTTCAGTCTGAACGGAAACGGAGACTTCAGTAAACGATGAGGTTCTCTTCCTGGTTCTCATCCGGCTCTAGAGTGAGAGATGCTCCGAAGCTCAGAGTAGAGGCTGATCCCCATTCTGTTAGATCTGGATTCTGTTAGATCTGGATTAGATCAGGATTCTATTAGATCAGGATTCTATTAGATCTGGATTCTGTTAGATCTGGATTCTATTAGATCTGGATTCTGTTAGATCTGGATTCTGTTAGATCTGGATTCTGTTAGATCTGGATTCTATTAGATCTGGATTAGATCTGGATTCTTTTAGATCTGGATTCTTTTAGATCTGGATTCTATTAGATCTGGATTCTATTAGATCTGGATTCTGTTAGATCTGGATTCTGTTAGATCTGGATTCTGTTAGATCTGGATTCTGTTAGATCTGGATTCTATTAGATCTGGATTCTTTTAGATCTGGATTAGAATCTAACCCTCAGCCCCTCGGAGCCCCGGGTCAGGACTCCCTGAAGGGATCCAGATCCCATCAGGCCTGGGAACCCCTCGGGATCCCCAGAGAGGAACAACCCAGATGAACCAGCTGAGGACCTGGTCCAGATAAGTGAGGAAGATGAGGATGCTGCTGGGGGATGAAGAACATGGAGAACAATGCTGAGCGAACATCACGTCTGATAAATGAAGGAAACTTTCAGTTGTTCTTGTGTGAAAGACAAAAAAAAGCACAAGTGGAAAAAAGGTGAGTTTTATTGAAAAGATATTTAATTCATCTCCGGGTTTGACGCCATGAGAACAGCTCGGGCTGCTGAGGGGGGGGGGGGGGGAGGGGAGGGGGGGGTTCACTCACTCAACAGCTGCCAGAAATACTGATGTGCTCAGTTTGTTCTTCCTCCTCTTACGCTCCCTCGTTCTTCTTCTCCTCTTCAAACAACGGGTTGAAAAGTTCAGTGTGAAATCACATTTCCGTGCGATACGGAGCCGCAGTCAGGAATGAAAGCTGTCGTGCCCCGAAAGCTGCGAGTGTGTGTGTGTGTGTGTGTGTGTGTGTGTGTGTGTGTGTGTGTTCAACTAAGAGCTTCCAGTGTACGAGTGTGTGTTTGTCGTTCTGCCTTTTAGCTCAGTGTGTGTGTGTGTGTGTCTCTGTGTGTGTGTGTGTGTGTGTCTCTGTGTGTGTGAGAGTGTGTGTGTGTGTGTGTTTCCCTTCACAGAGCCGGGGATTTTTCTGTGAATCGCTTCATTTAACAGAAGGCCGCACATGCAAGTGTGTGTCTGTGTGTGTGTGTGTCTGTGTCTCTGTGTGTGTGTGTGTGTGTGTGTGTGTGTTTACACCCAGCTCCCATATGGCTGCTGACAC
>NC_047161.1:701817-714317 GCF_009819705.1 Hippoglossus hippoglossus
TATTCATCTTTTTTTTGTCTGTTTTTGCTTATTACAGGTGCGTATGAAGGTGCGCAGGACGACAGATAAAAAACAATCAAAGAAGAAGACAAACGGAAGAAAGACGAGAGAGACAAAGAAAGGGTGAAGAGTAAGAGAAGGGACGGAGTGATAGAGCGAGGAGGAGAAGAGACAGAGAGAGAAAGAGAGAGAGATGAAAGTATGATTCAGGCAGCATGACTCTGGGTTGTAGGATTTCACTGTCGAGTGTGAGTGTGTGTGTGTGTGTGTGTGTGTGTGTGTCTGTGTGTGTGTCTGTGTGTGTGAGATCGTTACCATTGAATCTTCTGCGTTTGTTCTTCTATCGGTTTGAAACAAAGATCCACGACAGTCACTTGGTCGTAAAAACATGTTCGTCAGAACCAGAAGTGCAGATCGGCTTAAGTTTCTTTTTTCTGTGTGTTTTTTCTTTGCTTTTCTTCAAAAAGGGTTCAGACAGAGTGGCTACGATCATAATAATATAATAATATAATATAATAATATAATAATATAATAATAGCACTTGACTTCACTTCAGCACAGTAAAAAAAGAAAAAAGGTCCAAAGGTGCTTTTTTTGTGTTTTGTTTTTAAATCTGATTTGATGTGAAGCCAAGTCCCCCCCCCCCCTCCTCCTCCTCCTCCTCCTCCTCGCAGCGGGGAAGTGGCGAGCGGAAGTCCAGTGCCGGTGAGATGAAGGAGAAGTGACTGAAGTGTTGCCAACTGCTCCGTCTCTCTCTCTTTCTTTTAGTGGTTCCACTCCGGTTCCGAACAAAACGAGAAAAAAAGAGGTGGAGAACAAACAGAACCCACTGCTGGCACCGATACGTCCGTCAACAAAATATAAAAGATGAGAAAAAAAGCTAAAGAAAAAGTACGGAGGGTTTCGGGGGGGGACGAGTTGCTCCCATTTTACAAAATGTAACAAAATTTTTCCTGCAAAATTTTACAAATCTGTTGCAAAACAGGAAAAACAAACAAACAAACAAACATATATATCGTATTTACAAGAAGAAGAAGAAGAAGAAGAAGAACCCTTTTTTTAAAAGTGTAGTGAGAATGCAGCAGATCCCAGCTTTGGCACTCGGCGTTGTGTTTTTTATAAGTTATTTTCCTTGTTTGTTTGTTTGTTTGAAATCCAGCCTCTCGGTTGGTCGATGTGTCGGCCGCTGCAGGCACACGTTCAGTGCTCCGGTTCGTCCTCGCATCTCCACGGCAACGCAGGTCACGCACAACATCACCTCGGACACAAATGTCCGCCCGTCGGTTCACGACCTGCTAATCCCCCCCGCTTCCTCTTAAAGGGGAAGTTTCGATCAGGACTAAAACAAATCAAGGTTCACTCTGAGAGGACGGTTTGGGATTAATTATGATTAATTCATATTTCTATCAGTGGTAATATTTATTTAAACCAACAAATTAAATTTACACCGAACCTCCCCCAAAATATAGAAGACGACGAAGAGGAGATTAAAAGATCTGCAGTCGAAGCTCAGACGAAGAAACTAGAAGGAAAAACATGACGGACGTGTTTCATGTTAAAGGGAAAAGATTCTGTTCATATTGAGTTTGATCATTTAATGAGAGTTATGACTGTAAAATGTTTTCATGCTCTAATGTTCAGAATCACTTTCCTCAGACGGTTCATCGCTGCAGCTCCTCTCTTCAGCCTCTGTCTCAAACCCGTCTCTTTAAGACCCCCAGTCTGCCCTGATTGGTCGGCTGCTCTCACTCCACCTGGTTTTGTTAGTGGGCGTGTGCACGAGGTCACGTGACGATGATTAACTGACGAGGTCTGAAGAAGACTCGACTCGAACAGACTGAAGATTTGAAATCTTATTGTGAAATGAACTAAAATCACTAATCTGAGGGATTCCAATCATCTGAACCTCGCCAAAATAAAATCCTAAAGTCTTCCACCCCAGAGGCCTGGTGCTTTTCAAACTCATGAACAGAGGAAACGACCACGACGTCGCCTCCACCGTGACGGAGAAGGATGTTGTGCGTGATCTGCAGTGCGACAATCAAAAGGTAAAACATCGGCAAAAAATAAAAAAGGGAAAAAACAATATCTGAATAAAAAACTTCTGTTGTTGCTCCGTTCTTTTCTTTTCTTCTGTTTCCAGCAGCAGCGATGGCGGCAAATCCTATTTGCACCTGAAACAGACAAAGGAGGGAAAAGTACGTTAGAAATCATCAAACACTGAAAGTTTCAGTTTCACAGGAACTCAGATCATTCCCACAGAAACAGAAGGAAAAAAAACCATAAAAAACAAAAGCGGGGGGGGGGGGGGGGGGGGGGGATTAAAAAGTAATATTTGTGCCAGGAGCCGGTGTTCCCGTCGCCCGGTGCTGCTGGGAACTGGGACATGTTGTGAAATCGCAGCTTTCTCCTCGACCCGCCCGGCCGGCGCTCTCTCTTCTAATCCGTGTAAGAGGGAAAGTGTGTGGAAGTTGTGTTTTGTGCGGAAGTGATTAAACGAGGCTCGCGGCCGCTGTGATTATAGAAAACAGGACAATGGACAGTGAAACACACAGAAACACACAGAAACACACAGAAACACACAGAAACACACACGGCTTCATCCTCTACACAGAAACTGCTGTTCGGCCTCAAACGGTCGACGGAGAGAACGATTCTCCGGATTCAGACGCTTCGTCTCCAGGAGCCTTCACGTCTTCTGAGGTTCTGACGCTAACTCGTCATTTCAGGCTTTAATCAGTAGTTTTACACTGAAGATAACAAAGAGGATCCTCAGTTGATCTCGTGTTTCACTGTCACTGCGTCTTCCTCAGTTTAAATCCTCCGAGAGAGAAGCAGCTGCTGAGCACAGTGAAACAGGAGGAGGAGGAGGAGGAGGAGCAGGAGGAGGAGGAGGAGCAGGAGGAGGAGACCAACATGGAGCAAAAAGAGACCGAGCTCCTGACTGAGATTCAACAAACAAACAGACAGGAGTGAAGGTAACGAAGGAGTTTTATTTTGAAACTGAATCCACAGATAAACTCAGTCTCATTATTTAAATGTGACGTGTGGTGGAAAGTGAGTGGTCCATAAAAAGACTTTAAATAAAGATGGACGACGTGTCTCCACTTCCTAGTTTGGTCCATGTCCCATCTGCTAACATGGAGGAGGAGGGTTTATGATCTATACTGCAGCCAGCCACCAGGGGGAGATCCAGATGTTTGGGCTTTAATTTTGTCTATAGGTCCTGAAGGAAAGTCAACACACACAAACGCACACGCACACACGCACACGCACACACACACACAACTCTGCAATTCAAAGACACAAATCTTAAAAACCAAACAAGGAAAAACCCAAGATGTTTATAATAAATACATAATTCAACTCGCTCAGCAGAAGAAGAACTTGTTCACAGACGTTCTGCAGAAAAACACAATTATCACTACTGAGAGTTGTTTTAGTTTTCACTTGAATATTTCAACAGTAAGTTTCAGTGAAGTTTTGTTCCAAAGTTTTTGGGATTCTGGTTCAGCTGCTGTTTTCCTCCTGATGAAAATACATCAGTTTCACTCTGTGTTTCATGATATTTGATATTTTCTGAATCTTTTAATAAAAATAAAATCTCCTTTTCTATTGAAACTGAATCAAAATGAAACATAAATGGTGTTTTTTGAATCGGTGGTTTCCTGGAGAAGTTTGTTCTTTGCCTCCGTGTTGCAGCATTTTGGCAATTAAGCCGTCGTCTATAAGCTACGACCGTTGATAAGTTATTATGGGACGACGCTCAGCGCTCGGCTGATTAAATGAAGCCGAGCGCTGCAGTGATTAGTGAGACAGGACAATGGATGGTGCACACACACGCACACACACACACACACACACACACACACACACACACACACACACACACACACACACACACACACACTGATTTGCGTTGCAGGAATTTGTTTTTGCTCCATCAATCGTTCTGACTCTTTAATAAAAACCCGTCGCTCTCCGTGTTGCTGTGACCTCCGACCTCTACCCCCCCCTCCTCTGAGTAGAACAAAAGTTTTCTCTAAAACTAAAGGAGAGAAAATTAAACACAAAGTCACACATGTTCACGTCCAGATGCATATTTCAGACATTTAATTCCTGCAGATGAAAACAGGTTATTCTGTGATGTTTTGGCTCCATTCACTAACTTCGCCCTTTCGCTTCTCTCTGATTCTAAAATGTGTGAAAGTGTTTTTTGCAGAAACCTCTTGATTAATTTCAGACGTGTTATTCTTCCTTTTCTCTGCAGATATTCGACTCCAGCGTTTACCTTGGCTTCCTCCCCAAAAGAACAAAGTTAGGATTAATACAGAATAATATCGGGGGATGTTTGTCACATTCTCATCATGTTTTGCTGAATAGTTGAATAACTGTCTTTAATTCCCATTATGAGCAGAACCTGAAATGACGACTGATGATTCTGACCAGAACCATTTTTAACTTGAATTAAAATAGTTTTAAAAGTCGACGTATTTTCCTCATCTCAGGTTTTCACAGTTTTGTTCATTGGTATTTTTTCTGTCTGTATTTTGACTTTTGAGCTGAGATGAATTTCAGGATGTGAAACTGAGTCGTGTTGCTGTGACTTAGATGCTGTGAGGGACGAAGCGGCTCTTATAGCGTCTTTTAGCTCTTTGTTTTTGTTTCTGTGGAGGTGGAGGAGACCAAACCTGGAGCTGAAAGGGACTGAGCTGGATCAGGAGACACTAACATCACTTTGCTGATGTGCGCTGGATGAATGAAAAGGCAGAAAAAGCTTGAAAGATGATAAAATCGACCAAATTATAAATCAAAGCAGCTTTAAAAAACCCTTTCATTTCAAACGTTTCCTACACGTGTGCATTAGAACAGAAAGAATATGGCTAATATAGAATCAGAAGAGAATAATACCGGATATCGGGTTTCTGAACGTTTCCCTTCCCGAAACACTTTGATGGGATCGTTTTATCGACTTAAAACGACTCTGACGGAGCTTTGAAGTGATCTGACGAGGAACCTGAAGTGAATCGTAGGATGAAAAGTCTGAACGTCAGGACACACTGACGCCCTTTAAGAGATGTGTTCCCAGTTTCTCAGGTAGAACTGTTCTGCCACAATCACCTGCTCGGATCAGAACCGGAGCAGGTTCCTCTGCCACTCAGTCGTCTGTGAGCCAAAGTGTTTCTGAGAGCTGAGTTCAGCCTCCGATAATAACTGGCACCTGAACCGAGCGCCTGGCAGAGCGGCGAGTGTGTGGCCTCCGAGTTTAGGCAGCAGCTCATGTTCATTTATCATCCTGCTCACAAACTGAATCTCTGAGCGCCGCTGCCCCCCCGCGCCGGGACGCGAGGCGTCTGACGAGCGTCTGAAGTGAAGTGGATGAAAGTGACAGCTTGATTCAGACGTTAACGTGTTTGACACTGAAACTTAAATTCTCTAATTTCAGTAAAGAGTGGCCTCTATGCAAGTGCAGCAGATTGATGTTGTGTTGGTGTGTTTCTGTCTGGTGAGTGGGATGGAGCCCAAAGTGGAGGAGTTTAAACAAGTTAGTGAACAGGGATTCTATTCTATTCTATTCTATCTTATTCTATTCTATTCTATTCTATTCTATTCTATTCTATCTTATTCTATTCTATTATATTCTGACTCAAACTGTGGATCAACATTGTGTTCAGACTGATTTGATTCCCGTTTGAAAACTCGACGAACATGAAGCTCAAGTTGCTGCGGTGGCGAGTTGATCATGTGACCTGTGGCGTCTCTGGACCAGGACAGTTTCTGAACAGCATCAAGCAAATCGAATACAAATGAAACTGAGAAACACAACAGTTCACACAACGAGCAGCACTGACGACTTGATTCAGTGCGTGTGTGTCTGTTTGTGTGTGTGTAAGTGTGTGAGTTGACTTTGTCGTATTAAAAACTTTATTTCACTTTTGTCTTTAACACTAAACTTACTTTGTGGTGTTGTCTGTCATATTATTTAGATTTAAAAACCAGCTCGTTGACAGACAAGTGAAATAGTTTTGAATCGAGCAGAAGAGAAAAGTGCCAGAGAAGAAGGATCGTGAGTCGTCCGCTGACAGGAGGAGTTTTATTCCTGTTGGTTTTTCTAAACGCTGCATATTGATTATTGATTCTGTCACGGGCTGGTTCTTTTGATCAGGTTTCCCAAACGAGTGACAAGCTGACGAAGTAAGAAGTCGAGTCTCCACCTTGTTCGTGAGTTTGCCTGCAGGACGTATTTGAACAGATTCTATTTGATGAAACTTTCCGTCTTCTGTCAGAACGAGCCTCAGACTCTGTCGTCACACTCTGCCCCCGGTGGAGCCTTTTATCATCACACTTTACCACACCAGGGGGTCTGCTGCTATTTCTGGCCTCAGATAATGCTTTTTTTTCTCTTCTCTCTCCTAACTTTTCCTAAAGTTGGCGTCGTCGCCGAAGCAGTCGAAGCCAAAACTGACACAGCTCCACACACAGCCGGCGACTGGCTGGAGCGGCTCTGTTTGCTGCCCGGGATCGAGACGCTGGCTTCAACTCTGACGGACGGAGGAGCGGAGGAGGGACGCCCGGGACCGACCGGAAATCACTCCACTCTCTTCTAAAAACCTGCAGGTTCAGTTCCACAGAACCGTCTGCAGATGATCTACTGTTTGACCTCATTACCATCGAGTATTAGAACCCATCACTCATTAACGTCCTCTCACCGTTTCATCCAGTCAGCCTCCCGGACGCGTCCTCCGCCATCTTCCTCTCTCTGTCCAGGAGCAGCTCCCGTCCTCTCCTCGAGCGTCCGTCCTCCAGCCAGCTCCTGAACACCTCCCGCGCTCCTCCGACCACTCCTCCGTTCTGTCCCCCGTTCTTCAACTCCGCCACGTTCTGCTGCCTCAGTCTGTTGGAGGTTAACAAAGCGTGACCTAAAGGTTCAGTGTGTGGGATTTAGTGGCATCTAGTGGTGAAGGTGCAGATTGCAGACAACAGCTCTCCCCTGCGTGTTGAATCATTCATGATATTGTTAAAAAAACTAAATGTAGATTAAGTCATTTTCTGCCACTAAACTAAAACTAATGAGTTGAGGTGGTGCAGCAGTGAAGCATGATGGGAGTTGTAGTTTCTACGACGTTGTTCAGCTGTTAAAATATATACAGAAGTTAAAAACCACAATTTGAAAATATACATGTTATATTAAAGTATCAACGCGTTGATGAGCTGGTCCCTGTGTAGTTTGTATTTTCTGCTGCATTATTGCAGAATAGGGCCTCAGCTAAATAATCATTTTTACAAATATTTTTGAAGAAAGTTAAGTTATAAACGTTTGCTCTGAAATCGACGGAATGTGATTTGATATATTTATGTTACTGCTTCTTCTTCTATAGAAAGATGTTTTTATATTTGTCTGGTTTGTAACACTCAACATCATCTTTGTTTATTTATCACAACGATGAAGGAATACGATTTTATTTAATATTTAAAGACAAATGTAGACGATTTAATTAGATAATGAAACTGAAATTGTAAAAACACAATCGCTAGATGTTAGAAAGTCCGTCTCAGTCGTGTGGAACCACTAAACCAGCAGTTAACAGCTGAAACACCAGGAAACATCTCAATGAAGCTTAAGTGACAAACATGAAATTGATTTCGTCCTCGCAGATAAAGAGACGGGACGAATAATCTCTGAAATCAGATTCAAGGATATCTGTATTTCACAAGGAAGAAAGGAGCCGTCAATCATGTGATATTTAAGAGAAGTGCGGTGATTGTTCATTATCAGATTTAACACAAGTGGAACAATAGTTGTTTTTAATTATCATGAGAATATAGACGCAGAGTTATTTGATCCTGATGGATGTTTTTTTTTTCATGTAATGTGGAAAATAAGAAAATATTCCAAAGTAAAATTCAAAGATGACAAATCTCAACTGTGTCAGTTACAAAATTTGGTGAAATAAAGAGAAAATCACTTTTACCTTTAGCAGCTCTCTGCATGAAATCATCTTTCCCTGAATTTACCATAAATCTATATCAAACAAATGAATTCCTTTGTGTTGCAGCGTCAATGTTTCTCTCGTTGTCTGTACATTTCAAACCGCGCCAGAGCCAGAAAGATTCTAACGTGCCGTTAACGAGCTTTTCAAAGACTGAGCCTGAACCCCCGAGCTGACTCACGGGAAGAATAAAACTCTCGCCCAAATTATTGTGGAGATATTGGTTTCCTGCCTAATGGCTCGGTTATTTGACGAAAGATGTCCCAAGCTCCCAGAATTCACGGCAGACTAAATAAAGTGCCGTAGATTTTCAGGTTAATGTCCTGAAAACAATGTTAACGTGGCAACAAGGAAACAACAACACGATCCCGCTGAGAGGAAGCAGGGATTTATTTCTGATGCACAGGTCACCACAAAAAAAGATTCTGAGACTGAAACAGAATATTTTGTCATTTATATAAAGATAGAAATAAGATTTATAGAAGAATCTTTAGGTTTTGAGTGTAAAATGATCAGAGATGATGTAAATTCTGGATTTACTAAAAGAAAGAGTAACATTTGATTTGTGTTTCTGAGGCAGTTGTGGGAAATAGTTTAAGATTCTTTAAGTAAATTTACCAATTGAACAAGTTCTTCTTTTAAATGAACCTAGAAACTCGAGAGCCAAAAGAGAAGATTGTGGAATTGTTTTGCAATACCAGTGCTACCACTAGGTGGCGAAGTATTAACTCAATTTCTAGCCTTAAGTTAAGGTTTAATGTTTCAAAGTAAAAGCATTTATAAGAAATTTGAGACTATTAAATTAAATAATATGTTATTGTTCGCTGTGGGGAAGTTTAAAATTAATCATAAAATTGACCTTATTGTATATTTATACAACAAAATGTTTTCACTAGTGTGAGGATCCTTCAAAAGAAAAGCAAAATACTAGCAAACGTAAAACTTTAAATATTCTGCGAGTTCAGTACCTTCCAGCAAAGCGGTCGTGGACGTCGTCGTGCTGTTGGCTGTTGAGGCCGTGGGCGCGCTGCTCCATCAACCAGCCCAGCTCCAGCTCCAGCACCTTACTGCTGCTGCTGTTTGTTATGGCTCCTTCCTGACAGCGCTGGATGATGCTGGAGGGAGCATTTTCAGGGGAACACACAGGCGCCCCCTGTCCTCCATTTACTCCGTTGTTGTTAAAAAGTTCTGTCAGGTCCATGCTGCCGCTCTGCAGCCGACTGTCGTTGAACCAGCGGGCGAGGTCGGCCCGAGCCAGTCCTGTCCGACCCTCCAGCTGGTTTAACTCCTCAGGGGAAGGCCACCGTGTTTGAGCAAAATCGTCCTTGAGGAGCGCCAGGGATCGGCTGTCTGGAGGCACTGAGCAGGGGTTCGGGTTGGGGACGTGGGGGGCAATGGTACCGGGGGAGATGATGGGCAGAGTGTGCGAAGGTAGCAGAGGGCTTTTAAGATGGCCGGCACCGATGCTCGGTTTATGAATCCCATTCAGCTTCAGGGTTTGGTGTTGCTGCTGATGTAGTTGTTTGTCAGTGAGGGCAGCGATGCCCCCCACCCCAATCCTCTTAGTGCCCATGGAGTTGATAAGTGCTTGTTCCAGGTTGTCGCGTAGCGCGCGGCGCTCCACGAACCAGCTGTCGATCTCCCGGTGAGACAGGCGGGTGTTGGCTGACAGACTGTCCACATCGCTGTGTGTGGGGAAGCTGTTCCTCAAGAAGTTCTCTTCCAAGATCTTCAGCTGTTCAGCCGTTTTTCCTTTCATTCTCTCCAGCAAAGGAAACTGGGTCAGCACTGAGGACTTCTGCTGAAAATCTGGTTTCATATGTATCCCCCCATTGTTGTAAAGAGCAGAGGTCTGATGATGAGGCCATTTACCGTCAGTGCGAGACGTTCCATTGGCCTCTGTCAGAGGCGTCAGTACCTTGTCCCCTCTGGGGTAGCTGGCTTTCAGCTCCACTCCTTGCTGCTCTTTTAGTTTCTTACCATCCAGGCTAAACCCTAGAATCTGTGGTGGGGCTTTAGCCGGAGCACGAATGGACTGAATAATGGTCGGCCTCCTTATCTGGGGGGTAATGAGTGGAGGGGAGTTTGGCAACTTCAAATCAGAAGCTGGCAAAGGGTGGGTGTTTGGGTGCTTTTCTTTGGAAGCAATGGGCAGGGCACGAGGAAGGAATAAGGATTTTTTAAACGGAGGGGCAAAGATAGGCGGGGGAGCCATCATCCGCCTTGTTAAGGAATCTGAAAAGACAATGGAGGGCCGTGACATCACTGGCTTTGATTTGGGGCTTCCTAATGTTGAGAGCATCTTCCCTTTGGACAACAATGATGGTGATGATGATGGGGGGGGCATTAAAGGCACGGATGGCCTCTTCATCTCCATGGGAACAGGAGGTGGGGCCATTGGGAAGTGGTCTTTCTGGGGTGGAGGGGGTGGAGGAGGAGCCATGAGGCCCCTGTCTTTAGGGTCACCAGAATGGGGGGCGACTGCCATAATGGGTCGCTTAGACTCTGGGCCACACAGCGTCGTCAGGTGTGCTGGTAGGGTTCGTTTAAGGGTGGAGCAGATTGCGACCCCAGCTGGAGAGCTTGTGGTGGTGACTACACTAAACCCATTGGACGTGGTCGTCCGGACATGACCTGAAGGTGCCACTGTGGTGTGGACAATGGGCTGCTGCTGGGAGGCTTTGGCAGACGGCTGAGAGCTTGTAGGGAGGATGGTGAACATGGGATGGGCAGGAGGGAAGGAACCATTGAACATTTTCTTTCTTGCTTCCTCCACCTCCTCCGGGGACCAGGTGATGCCTTGCTTCAGGCGCTGGGTGGTGAACCACACTTTGATCTGGTCCTCCGGGTGCTTGGAAGCAGCTGTGAGCCAGGACAGCTCAGCATGGGTGGGGTAAGGGAATTTGTTGAAGGAGGTGATCAATGTCAGGTTGTCATCTAGAGAAGGGTTATATTTGGTAGTGTTCAAGGGAACAGCTATTTTTGGTACAGAGTTGAAGTTGGGCGGGCGCTGGAGCATCGGGCTGACGTGGGAGAGCCCTTGGAGGATGGTGGGTTCAGGGATGATGACGGTTCCATTGATGTTGACCGCCGTGATCTGATCCAGCCGGCTCTTCAGGTCGCCTCCTCGATAGAGCGACTGGATATTGTCGGGGGTTTTCAACGTGGTAGAGATGCAAGGTGGAAACACGGAACTGTTGCTGCTCTCACCTTGTTCATTTGTCGCTTCGCATTCGACTGAGTTGTCCCTGCCTTCGATTGTCTGCTCTAAGATCGTCTGATTGTTCTCTTTTATCCTCTTGAACTTGAAGTTAGTCTCGCCCGGGTGCTGGCTGTCGTTGTGCTCTGTGAGTGAGTCAAACTTCTTGGTGTTGAAGTTGCAGACAGCACAAAGGTACAACGGATTGAGAATGACGTTAGGGTGGCTCGAGTCCACATGCTCTTTAAAGTCATTCAGGTTCTGGGTGGAAAACGGGCAGTATTTGCACTCGTAACCTCTGGGCAGCTTTTTCTGGGATGTTGGGTCAGATTCAGCCTCTTCCCCATCCTTCTCTTCTCTGGCTTCTACATCTTCAATGACAGGGGGTCGGTCTTCTTTACCCGACTGCTGCTCTTGCTCTAATGGCTCAGGAGTTTGCTTTTCCTCTGGATTTGGAAATGTCTGCTGGTCTGGATCCTCTGGTTTCTCCTGCTCGGCGACTTGACTCTTTTCTGCACATTCAGGTGACTCGGACTTGTCCGTCGATATTTCCATCACCTCCTCCGCTTCATCTCGCTCTTCAGGCAGGTCAGGAACGACCCGAACCATGCAGGGGGTGGAGGACTTTCTACGACTGGACATGGTGGCTGCTGGTGACAGTGTTGGTGATGGTGTTGCTGATTGCGTTGAAGATATTGTGATTTTTGGCTGCTGCTGCTGCTGGTGCTTTCCAAGGACGTCAGCGTGTCGGTGTGTGAGGGGGTCTTACTGGGGTGGATCGGAGCTGATGGTTGTGGATACTGGAAGGTGGGTGGAGGTGGCGTCTCCAGCGTGAGAGAGGGAGGGCGAGAACCGGCTAATGCTGCCGGCCCAGGACCGGGTGTGCAGTGGCGTCTCCCGCTCACTGGCAGTGTCAGCTACTGACCTGGGCGTCATGGGATAGCATCACAGACAGCAGCGGTGCTCAAGCTGTGTGGAGACAAACACAAAGAGAGAAAATTACATGTTAATATTGTTTGTGTTCATGGAGCTGCTCAGCAGCCGCTTGGGGACTAAAAGCATAAAAACACACGTTAGACAAACATAGAGAGAAGTGGTGTTGATCTGTTTGTGAGCGATGTGCTGAATTCACCCTGAATAAGACAAAGAACAGGAAGAAGCATGATGGGCACTGACAGAAGGGGAGAAATGGATAATTTGTGCTTTTGTAAAGAGGAAAACAGCGTTTGGTTGAAACCTCCTATTTATTTGAGAGATGTGAGACCAGCACAGTATCAGAGATAAAACACATCCGCACAGATGTTTGACTG